>NW_010359585.1:72630-75510 GCF_000414095.1 Morus notabilis
TAGGGAAATAGTGTATAAGTAGTTATAAACCCACATGTTAAGACTATATTTTAGCAATGTGGGACTCAACCAGGATCCTAACATACTACCACGCTTCCGACACCGACATTCACGGTGACCTACTCTGGCTGGCCCACTTTGGCCTTTCCAGGTCATCCATCCCTAAGTCGCCCCTTCCGCAACGTGGGCCTGAGGAGAGACATGCTCTGATACCAATTGCTATAACCCTCAAGGTAGGTTTGGTTACAGTGGGGGATGCTAATGAGAATGAAAATGAGAATGGTAATGGAAATGGAATGCAAAAAAAAGTTTATTCATTTATTTGGTTGTAATTTTAAGAATTCTCTGGAATGGAACATGAATATTTTCATGTTAACAAACTTACCATTATGCTATATATAACACTAATATTTTATGAATCAATATAATATATAAAATGTAAAATAATATAATAAAAGTATTATTATATAATATATTATATAATTATGATATATAATATAACAATATTATTAAAATTGTTAATATAATTATAATATTATAATATATAAAATATAATATAATATAATAAAATTATTATTATATAATTATGATATATAATATAACAATATTATTAAAATTGTTAATATAATTATAATATTATAATATATAAAATGTAATATAATATAATAAAATTATTATTATATAATTATGATATATAATATAACAATATTATTAAAATTGTTAATATAATTATAATATTATAATATATAAAATGTAATATAATATAATAAAATTATTATTATATAATTATGATATATAATATAACAATATTATTAAAATTGTTAATATAATTATAATATTATAATATATAAAATGTAATATAATATAATAAAATTATTATTATATAATTATGATATATAATATAACAATATTATTAAAATTGTTAATATAATTATAATATTATAATATATAAAATGTAATATAATATAATAAAATTATTATTATATAATTATGATATATAATATAACAATATATAATAAATTTTAATTATATTATAATATTGAAGGGTAATTATGGAAAAAAATAAAAAAAGAACTTAGATTGGCCATTCCTCCCGTGAGGAAGGAATGATGATTCACTCAAAATGGGTGAATGACCATTCTTTTTGAATGATCATTCATTTCTATAAATTCAACCAAACATCAAACTAGAATGACATTCCATTCTATTTCATTCTTTTCCACCGAACCAAACACACCCTTAGGTAGAACTCATTCCTAAAAACTAGCTTGTAAGGAGAGGGTGTCTAAGTGGTTATAAACCCACATGCTAAGCTCATACTTTAACAATGTATGACTCAACCAGAATAATAACCTTAAAGTACCAAAAACAAGTTTTTTTTTAAATGTCAAGATATCATTTTAATATTATAAAAAATAAATAATATCAAAACTATATTTCAATATAATACAACATATCAAAATAATTTTATTCTTTAAAAAAATAAAGGGCATTGATAATTTGACAAATAGAAATGATTTTATATATATATTAAAATTAAACATATTTGTGCAAAATTACTTTGAATTGTCCTGCAAGAAATAAATACTCTCTTTCAAAAGAATATTACCGATGTGTTTGCGTGATAGTAGAGGTACTGGGTTTGATTTTAATGGCAAAAAAGCTGGACATTGTTGGGTTGATAAACAACGTAATATCGAATTTACCGTGACAGATTGACAGTGGAGGTACTAGGTTTGTGAAACAAACCTTGGGCACTTGTTTCCAAGCATCCTCACCCATGCCAAGTGTTACACCATTTTATACCAGGCCCGGCAAAATTCTAAATCTAAAAGTTATCTTTCCACATATTTTTTTCTTGTAGAACTCGCATAGAACAGTTTTCAGATCGTCATGTGATAATCCCTCCCCCCTCCTCTTTTCTCTTTTTTTTTTTTTCCCTTTTTTACCTTTTTTTTTTATTTTTTACGTGTGATTTTCTCTTTTTTAATTTTTGTTTTAATTTATCTTTTATAATTTAATCTTGACTATCTATACATTCAATCTAACATCTAAAGTATATAGTGTTGGTCTCGGAATCGAATCCGGATGCGGAAGCGCGGTGGTGCGGGAGAAGAGGCGGATCGTGTATAATAAAAATTTTCATAAAACTTTTGAGATACTCTATAGATTATATTAATTTATGCACGAATAAATTAATCTCATTAATTCATTTATCAAGAACTCAATCAGAAAAAATACCTGGAAGCCGACTCGGATGATAACTTGAGTTCTTTGACCACGAACAGTCCTTGCTCCAATCTTTGTGTTTAGAAAACCAATGTCTTCCACGTCAATTCTTAGAATCCACGAAGACGTGTGTGTGGGCACACATGAGACAAAACGGGTTACAATAAACACTCGAATTTCCACAAACACCATCGCATGCACGATGTGGAATTTTTGGAGAAAAAATTTTTCCTTCCTTTATCTCTTGAGAATTTCGGCCAGCCTTAACCCTTAGGGCTGAAAAATTGTTTCTAAAATTTCTATAAAGAAATTTCGGCTACCTCTAAAATTAGGGCAAAAAACCATTCCGAAAATTGTCTCAAAAATAATATTTATAGAGTAGAAGTCAAAAATCTCTATCTCCAATTTAAATTTCGAACCAAAATTCTCCTCTATCCCTTATCCCTTGTGGCCGGCCATGCTAGGGATTCCTATCCCTGTGTGTGACGCCAATACTGGATAGGGAAGGAAGAGAAAATCATCATTTATCCTGTAGTCCAATTTTATTTCAAATTCAAATTCGAATTTAAGTCAAACTTAAATTAATTTGAATTCTAAATTGAACAACTTATCAAATAAGTTTAAATGGATAAATCTAGATGTGTTCAAATT
>NW_010359585.1:76196-98961 GCF_000414095.1 Morus notabilis
TTTAATTAAATTCATTATGAACATTGCTTTTTGATTATTATCCTTAAACATTATCCTCTTGTATGTAACACTTATATACAATGTTTAAGGTTACATAAATAACCATGGAATTTTCATTGATATTCATAAAATATTCATAAATATATGCACATAAAATAATGAATAAACTCTTTTATTAAATAAATAATAAATATCCTATTACATCTCATGCTTCTAGGACACCATTCCCAACATATAGTTAAGTGGAATTGACTCCTAAGTAGAGTAAGTTATAAAATAGAGTTATTTTCGCTCTTATTTGTGGTTAAATTGGCTTTGTTCTCAAATATTTTTACTTATTTTATTTAATTTTTTAGTTTATTTTCATTTTATTTCATTTTTTATGAGAGCACGGTTAGGACTAACACATGGAATCAAGATCCGCTTCAAGTTCCGGTAGGACCAGTCACAAGAGTTCGAGCTAAATGGTTCAATGAGGCACTTAATGGATTAATCCAAGAGCTCAGAAAAGAGAAGCATTCGTGGTCACTATTGATGGTGAGCCAAGATTGGTCCAAGTCATCAAAGTAATTCCGAATAAGGATTAGCATGAAATGGGCGTATTACTGTTCACACACGCGTTACTATTAACAAAGTCTTAAGGATCAAGATCAATAGTTTGATAGTTATCTTTTATCACTACTTTGATAGTTATCCATTTTAATAGTTATCCTTAGTTTCTTTTAGATTCAAAGTTTATTTAGAAGTTAAATAAGGAGTGTCTATCCAAAAGGATAAATTTTTTTTTTGTTTAGGATAAATTTCTTTCTTTTAGGATAGAGTTTGTGTTGGGATAGGTGTCCTTAAAGCATGAGATGTGATAAAGATATTTTATTATTTGATTAATAAAATAGTTTATTCATTATTTATGTGCATATATTATTGAATACTTTATGAATATTATAAAAAATTCCGTAATTATTTATGTAACCTTAAATATTGTATATAAGTGTTATATACGAGAGAATAATATTTAAGGATAATAATCGAAACGATATTCGTAATGAATTTAATTAAAGTTTCAAAATCTTTAATTAAAACATTACTAATACATGTCATTCTCATTAAGAATGGAATGATGTTATCCTCATCATTAATATAAAAGGATATTGAATGAGTGTATTATGCATAATGATATTATGTAGAACTGGGATACAAACACAATTTGATTTTCTGATAATTTCTGTTAAGTATAGAAAATCAAATTTGAGTCTACCAATGGTCATATATAGAATGATCTTAATCATGAGTTATTAGTAGACTCATATTTATGGATTCATGTTCTTTGACTTACTCGGTACGGATTTCGAGATCATAAATCATATTCCTTGTATCTTGAGAACATGATGAAATGGATAGCCGGGAATGCTAATATACAAGATAAAATCCATTCCTTCTTCTTTGAAGAAGCAGATAAATAATTTCCTTTAGGGTTGATTCGGTACTTGAATAAGTAACGAGCTCGTATTCATGAATATGTTTTATGAATATACTATTCATTAGAGAATTAATGGTACTCAAGGATAAAGATGTAATTAGAGAGGTTAACTTATTTTACCTAGCTCTAATTATGAATTATTTATGGAGGATCGATCTATATGTAGTGACTATATCAAATGGATGCTTCAAGTTCTTATAAGTAAATTATGTCTATAATTTCGAGAGTGCAATTCTAAGTTTTTAGTGGAGTAATTTTTGGAATTAATTAATTAAAGAGCTTAATTAATTATTAATTTTATTAGAACTCAAAATTATAGGTCTATAAGACTCCCCGTCATCCTTGTATTATTTGCAAGACAAGATAAATTATCGGGATTTTATTTCACTCGTGAATAATTAATTGAGAATTAATTATATATTAAATAATGTGATTATTTAATTATTGTGTCACATTGTGGTGGTCCCCATGGGATGTGTTACATTGGGAAAAATCTCACCGGGATTTTAGTTGCTTGCTCTCCAAGTAATCCGGATTACTTGTTCGACAAGTTTTTTGAATTAAATTCCATAAGGAAACTAAGATGTTACTTTATTTGAAATTGAATTTAAGCTAAAATTGGAAATTGTATTAGGAAGGAATTTTCTCCTTCCTTCTTAGGAGATGGCCGGCCACACCTATGGCAAAAAGGAAGCAATTTTTGTTTCAAAAAGAAAAAGGAGAACTATATTTTTAATGAGATTAAAAATATAGTAGTTGCAAATTTCTATTTTTATTTGTCTACAAGCAAAGGCTTCTCCCAATTATCTACAAATAAGAGACAACAGAAATTGAAGATGATTGATTGATTTTCTCCTAATTACCCTAGGTTGGCCGAATTTCCCAAGAGAGAAAAGCGAAGAAAAGTTCTTCTAATTTTCCAAATTCTTTCACATACATGCATTGATAGTGAAAGGTAGAAAATAAGCGAGTGATCATTCCGATAGTTATACCTTGAGCCCACACTCATCATCTTGCAAAATCAAGGAGTATACGAGGAAGACTTAGGTGTTCTAAGAAAGCTTTTGGAGCAAGGAACGTTCGTTGGCCAAATACCTTAAGTTATCTTACTAATCGTTAGCAAAGTATATTTTCTTACATATTAATAAGATTAATTTATTTTGGCATAAATTAATATAATCTATAGCGTAATCAAAAGGTTTTATGAAAATTTTTTGTTATACACGATCCGCACCACCACACTTCCGCACTCGAAAACGTTTCGAAAACCAACAGTTTGACCACCAAAATTCGAGTTTGACCAAAATTCAAATTTATGTAAATACAACCTATTTATAGGCATGATTCATATCATTAATAACATATCAGTATTTTTTCAGTAAAAAGTTTAAGCATTCTCTTTGGTTCTTTAAGAACTTCTTGAACTTATTGGATTCTCCGTGACTTTCGTTCTTGACTTATCAATCAATTCTTCCATCATTGATTGTGGCGTCTTCACTATACGAAGATTCTTGCTTCCATATGAGCAATGGATCAAGGTTTTCATTCAAGCCTAATTTTAGATTGATCTTTTAGACTTTTTTGATTCGGGTTTCGTCAGTTTCTTGGCGGGGTTCATATAATTTTAGTTTATTTATTTTGATTTTATGTAGTTTCCCTCTAATAATTTTATTATTCCTCAATTTTATTTAAATTAGGTGAGGAGGCAATTATCGAGGTTGAATTGTGATTAAAAAGAACAAGAAAACGGGTAAAAAGAAATTCAGAATTCGGATCAGCATCTATCCCACGCGCGCAAGGAGTGAAAAAAGGGTTTATTATTGATTGATCATGGCTATGATTGATTAACTACTGTAAAAAAAAGGGTCATTTACCTAAAAAAAACGTTCACTCATTTGTCTAAGAAATACAAGTTTTGCCATTTATTAAAAAGTTTCCTAAAAACAGATATTAGCCTTTTTTTTTTTTTGAATATTTTATGATTGGAGCTATGATTTAGCGGTAATTTCACACCTAATTTTATCACAAAGTACAGAGCTTGAATCTCACACCTTATTTTTAAAAAAAAATAAAGAAAATATAAGATATTTTTATATTTTTGTACAGGGAGAGACCTCAAATGCAATAACTAGTGGCGGCAACTCTTCTTAAAAAAAAAAATTGCCTACATCAAATCTACCTTGTTTATTGGGTGTAATTAAAATCCAGATTTTCATCTTCACACCCTTTATCTTTTTTTTTTCTTTAAAAAAAAAAAAAAAACACCCTCTTCTTTCACCATTGTTTTGCGCAATCTACCCCTTCTCTTCGCTCTCTATCACTTCTCCATATTTTCTTCCGTTGCAACTGAATTTCTATACCGAGCTCCTCATTAGTATCATTGTTCGTTAGTGCAATTCTTCTCTTTCCTTTCAATCTCCAAACAAAACCCATGTAAGAAACATGCCAAAAACATGTATATCCATCAACCCGAATTTAAGGCACAATTAAATATGAACAAATTAGAGTTAAATAAAAAAAATAATGGGTGAAAACAGAAATGGGACTGGTTAAACAAAAAGGGGGAAAGAACAATATTAACCTATTGAAAAGAGATTTAATCTCATTTTGTCGATCGATGAAAACATTATTCCTGCAGTTGTTGCCAGCGACTGAGATTTAATCAATTGAAAAGGCCCTTTTCATATTCATAAATCCAATACCCAATAGGAAAGAATAAAAAAAATTAAAACCAAAAATAAAAGATCTAAAATCTTCTCAGTTTCTGTCTAATCTATAACTTCCTCACACTATTCGTGGAATTGGTTGAGTTACAATTTCGTGGAACTGTAGACATCATCCCTTTATTAATTTACCACATTGTTCTCAAGTGGGGACCATTTAAAAGTATAATTTAAACGAGGTTATTAATTTATGGAGGTTATATAACTCTTAAAATAAATAGAATTTTAAAATCCAGAATCAGATTTCAGACAAGGGTTTGTATTTTTAGGCCTCGTTCATTTCATCGATTTGAGTTTTCAGTTTTAAGTTTTTACAATAAAAAGCTCTTAAAAAATATCACATCTAATTTTTTCTTCTATAGTAAAAAGCTTTCAAAAAATATCATATCTCAACTCGAATTAAAAATTTAAATCTGTGAAATAAAAGAGCTAAAAAAATATTATTTTACAGAATAAGTTGTCAGATTTAATCAGGTTGTCTCAAATGACTGTCTCTTTAGCCGTCTTTCTAATAATATTTTGACACCTCATTATAACTTAACACATCAGTTCTTTTTTTATTCTACTTCACACGGCATTAGAAACAGAAAAAAAAAAAAAAAAGATGGAGACGTCTTTTCGTCTTTCAAAATGGGATTTAGGTTTATTCCTCCGTCTGACACTAGGAAAACAAAAAAATAAAATTCATTTTGTTAATTTCAGTTTAGAATTTGAGTTTTGTTACAGTAAAAAGCTCTCATAAATAATCACATCTAATTTTTTTATTATAATAAAAAACTCTCACATAAAATCACATCTTAACTCAAATTAAAAACTCAAATCAACAAATTAACGGACCATTCATTTATTATTACGAAAAAAAAAAAACAGCCTCAAGATATCTTCTGCCAACACAAGTCTGTCTCTTTAAGGTATTTTTTTTAATTATTTTTCATTGAAGAATTGTCTTGTCAAAATCTGAATTTTCTGTCCTTTTCTTTATTATATTGTTCATGTATAGCTTTTTCGGTTTGTTTCCCACTACCATGAATTACTTTTCTTATATATAAATATAGTTTCATTTTGTCCTTTCTTATGCTTTTAAAGGATTACTTTTATATCAGATTGTTTTATTTTCATTTTTTCTTATTCTCACTTTGAGGGTAATTAAATATTTCTATTTTGTTTTTAAGAGAAGTCTGATAAATAAACTATTAAGAGTTTTTTTTTATATTTTATGGTTTTTTTGTATTATGCTATAACAAAAGATGTGGCAATAATTTTTCTCTTTTAAGGTTAGGGATGACATTAATTTTATTTTGAAAGAATGTCAATCTCGTAAGAATTTGGATTTTGACAATGAAGAGAATGATATGTTCTTAGACACTACGAGAATATCAGAAGTTGAGAATGAGAATGTTGAAGCTAAATTTGACAGTACAAAAAAAATTGCGTCCATTAATTCCAAGATCCCGGATAATGTGATACCAAACATTGATATGAAGTTTGAAACAGAGGAATACACTTACAACTTTTATAATGATTATGCTCGCAAAGTAGGTTTCAGTATTCGGAGAAGTAAGGGAAGTAAAGATACTTATCTTAGTAAGATGATGAATAGAACAATTTGTTGCTCTAGTGAAAGTACTCGTTAAGTAGATAAATGGCGTCTTATTATGAAATATTGCCGTGCCGAAACAAGCTTTGGTTGTCTTGCAAGAATAAAAATCAATTGTTGCCAAACTGGTAAATATCGTGTTGTCGAGTTTATTGCTGCTCATACACATGTGACATCAAGTCCTAACAAGAGTCACTTGCATAGGTCTCAAAAGAGATTGATTGCCGTCCAAGCAATTGAAATTGATTTAGCTGACAACTCAGGAGTTGCTCCGAGAGCGAGCTGTGAATTAACGGCTAGGAGAGCAGGCGGGCCTGAAAGTCTCGGATTCACTTACAATGCTTATCGGAATTATTTACACACTAAACGGACAATTCAAATGATGTTAGATGAGACATGTGGCGTCCTTGCATATCTTCAACACATGCAATTGGAAGATCCTTCTTTCTAACTAACATGGCATATATAATTGACAAAAATAAAAAAAACCAAATATGATTTTTTTTTTCAAATTTAAAAGTACCATATATATTAAGGGCCCGTTTGGATTGGTTTAAAAAATCTGCTTTTGGTTTATTTAGTCCAAAAGCCGAATCTGTTTGGATGAATAACTTTAAAGTGTTTTAACTTTTTTAAGCACTTTTAGAACAAATCATCTCTTTGGTGCTTATGAAAAAAGTGCTAATAAAAAGCTTTTTTATTTACATTTTTAACCTTTTATTTGTGAACAACAAATTAATTATCTAATCCATACATTTTATTACATTACTTTTTATAATAATAAGTGCTTTTAATTTTTTTTACCTAAACAGGTTAAATAGCTCTTCTTAAATTATAAAAGTATTTTTTAGGCACTATCCAAACACTAATTAAAAAACCCAATATACTTATCTTCTTTTACTACTTAAAAATACAAATACGAATGATCCTAAACGGGTAAATTTAGAACCAATTATAACATTGTCGGCCTCGTTCACTTCGCTGATTCGAGTTGAGATGTGATTTTATATGAGAGCTTTTTACTGTAGCAAAAAAGTTAGATGTGATTGTTTGTGAGAGTTTTTTACTGTAGAAAAACTCGAATTCTAAACTCAAATCAGCGAAGTGAACGGAGCTTTTTCCTACTTAAATAATAAAATTTGGCAATTCTTACTGGGTCAAACTTTATAACAAAAATAAGCCCATTTAATCAAAAGACACATACAACCAACCCGCAGTAAGAGAGATAAATTTGCTCCTATTTGGGGCTTTCCATTGTTTTGCAACTTTGGGCTCGTGAAATCTGCTGCAACTATATCAACGAGGGACATGTAAAATACGAGGGTAATTTTAGCAAATATTTTTTAAAACTGTATGGATTGAGATTTTTACTTTTTACTCTTGATTCATAACCTTTTGAGTCAAATAATTACACTAACAAAAGAGTATTTATCAAGAGTAAGGGGTATAGGTCCAGACTCATGTTTATTTTTCCTGATTGAAGAAAAACACCATTATTGTAAGGAAAAATACACCATATATCACATTTTATATCTATGTTTAAAGTGAATATCATTTTTTAAATCATAGTAAATTATAGCATATTTCCAATTTTCAATATGAAATAATTTTTTTCCAACTTTACCCTTTCTTTTAGGGTTTCATCTTTTTCATTCTTCTCAAACCCTTACAGCTGCACATACCAAACCTCTCTCTCTCTCTCTCTCCTCTCTTTTTCTTTTTTTTTTCCATTTCTCTCTCCTATTAACTCTCTCTCGTTGCGATCTCTTTGCCAAACTAAGGAGTAGCGTGATTTCGGCGACGACAACAAGTTGACGGGCTCTCTTTGTTTCCCTCTATGTTTCCTCTTTCTCATCCCCACCTTTCTCTCTCTTCCCCACCCGTTCTCTCTTTGCTCGATACGTCCTTTCATAGAGACGTCGTCGGCATCGAAAGAGGTGGCCAGAAAAGATTGTGCGAAAAAATCACGATCCTTTTCGTGCTAGTCGCCAAAGAGCATGGCTAATCATCATGCTCGTCACTTGATTGATGGATTTAGGATATGGATATTGCATCATCACCAAATTGACAGTTTTAGGAGAGTGGAGTTGCGTTGTCTACGGAGGTCGCCATCAACGCCAGAGAACTTCGGCATTTTCGCTTGTTGGTGTCGGAGACAGGATTGCATGGCAAGGGGCTGTCCAAAAAGGTGGGTGGCCGGGTTTTTCTACAAAATTGGGATTTAGGGTTGATTTAGGATTTTACGGATTTGGGGGCAAATCGTCATATTTTGTAGAATTTTTGTAAAAAATATAAATAATATGAAATTTTAAAGCATTAAATCCTGGATTTCTAAAGTATTTACTAGTCCTGGCATGGGTGGCCGAAGTTTCGAGTAAATATGGTATTTACGAGTAAATACAATATTTACCGGTCGCTGATGACGGCAAATGGATTTGAGTTTGAATCTAGTAAATAATGTATTTACCCGTAAATACTTACTGAATTTGAGTTTGAATCTGGTAAATACAGATTTACCAGTAAATACAATACTGAATGCAATTTCAAATATGGTAAATATTGTATTTATCAATAAATACATGACTAAATGATTGAATCTAATTCTTGATCTGGTAAATATTGTATTTATCGATAAATACTTTAGCAGTTAAAAAATTGAATATGATAAATACTGTATATACTTGACAATATTATAGTAGTTATAAGTTTGAATCTAGTAAATAATATATTTACAAGTAAATACTTTAATAATTTCAATTTTAAATATGGTAAATACTGTATTTACCACTAATGTTTTAGTAGTTACAAGTTTGCATATGGTAAATATTGTAATACCTTTAAATACTTTAGTAACTACAATATTGAATATGGTAAATAGTGTATTTATATGTAAATACTTTAGTAGTTACAATTTAGAATATGCTATATTTACCGATAAATATAATGTTTAATGGCCGCCAGAGTCGGTGGCCAGATCTTTAGATAAATATGATATTTACTGATAAATACAATGTTAAACAATCGCCAGAGTCAGTGGTCAAATTTTTGGATAAACACGATATTTACTCGTAAATACGTTATTTACTAGTTAATACAATGTTAAACGGTCGCTGGAATTGGTGCCTGAATTTTCAGACAAATATGATATTTACTAGTAAATACGATATTTACTGGTAAATACAATGTTAAACAGTCACCGAAATCGCTGGTCAGATTTTCAAGTAAATGTGATATTTACTAGTAAATACGGTATTTATTGATAAATACGATATTTATTGGTAAATACGATATTTACCTATAAATACAGCGTTAAACGGTCACGGAGTCGGTGGTCGACTTTTCGAGTAAATGTGGTATTTACTAGTAAGTATGGTATTAAATGGTAAATATAGTATTTATCAGTAAATACAGTGTTAAACGGTCGCCGAAAAACAGTCACCCCTCGCCGAAAAATGGTGACCGGTTGTCAAAAAATGGTCTCCGGTCACCGGAGCCGGCCGCCTGCCCCAGCCATGGTGAAATTGACTATAATCTACCTATTTTAAAAAATATGTTATAATTTACTAATTTTTAAAAAATAAATATTTAGGGGGATGAGTGAGGAGGAAAAGGAGGTTTAGGAGTATTTTTGAGTTTTTTAATAATGTTTAAAACTTAAAATATCAAATTATGTTATAATTTATTATTTTTAAAAAATATGTTACAATTTACTAATCACTTTACTAATTAATTATGTTATTTTCCTCCTTATCCCTTATTGTAACAGTTATGGCCTTGAACTTTCCGAAAGAGGGTTTTCAAGGTAAGCCTACCAGATGCTTGAAATGGGTTGAGCTGAGGAGGAAGGCCTGGCCGAGCCCTAAAACCCGATGGGCGAAGATTGGTCTAGGCCGAGCCTAACATTTTAAGAACAATTTAAAAATAGTAAAAAAAGGCTTGTCAGGTTAAAATCGGGCAAATCGTAATGGTGTTCATGCTCTATTCATTAAAATAGACTCGGTAATACTAAGAAGTAATGTAAATTGGAGGCATTACACTTTCTAAAATTGGTATATAAAAATACATTTTTTAGAAAGGGTAGTCTTATTTATATATAAAAGATACAAGTTAATAATTAAGATGATAAATTTAGAATCATAATTCAGAATTATTTTCAAAAAATATTATAACAAATCACGAATCATAATTTAAATCATGACATAAGTCTATCAATTAAACGCTCCCTAAATCTTCATAAGTAGTGCCGAGCATAATTTACATAATATATTAAGAAGACAAATTTTTGGTTACTTTCTACCGCTCAAAACTTGGATTTAGTTTCTGCGGAGGTAATGCAGTCCCATCAAACTTTAGCTACACAAAGTACAAACCCAAATACTGTGAGAGAATATAGAAAAAGATGCTCTTCTTCTATTCATCCCAAGTTTCCAACTTAGGAGTAGAGGGATGTGAACCCACACATGCTGGGACTAATAATGTAGGGCCCACAGCCCCTATAATCCCCGAGTTATACCAACTCGGGATAAATATCATTTCCCTCAAAAGAGGGACAACTTTGATTAGATCAAACAAAATATACCTAAAATCTTGGGCAAATTAAGCCCATTTAGCCAAAAGAGACATACAACCAGCCCCAAGTAAAAGAGACACATTTGCTCCTATTTGGAGCCTTCCATTGTTTTGCAACTTTCGGCTCATGAAATCTGCCGCAAGTAGATCAACGAGAGCCATGTAAATTAAGATCCCAGCTGATGCTGCATTAAAAATTCCTTCTACAATGAGAGCCGTTGGGCTAGTTTCTTTGTACACATTTGATATCCCTATACCAATTGCAATCCCAACTGGGGTTGTGAGAGAGAAGAAAATTGCCATTATTGTAACAGCTCGAGCCTTGAACTTTGCCTATACAAAGGGAAAAGGTGTACGTTAGCTATAAGACAATTGAACTTCATATTCATTCATCGACACTTTTTGTTTGTTTTTTTGGACTACCTTTTTGTTTTTTGTTTTTTGTTTTGTTTTTTTTTTTTTTTTTCCATCAGTATTATTGCATTCATTTGTCAATTCGAGGTACCCATTTCCAATTGCATATATCTATAATATGGTACACCCGTATCAAATGTCAACTCGTTATTTGTCGGTCTAAAATGTTATCACAATAATGTGGAAGGCAATATTTTCTCTATCGCACAATTAAATAAAAAATAAAATAAATAGTCTTTAATAGATTGTAATGATTCATGAAGGCGAGTATCATTATATTCTTGTTGACTTCTAGTGTAAAACCATCCAGCATGACACCATTTTTTCTTTTCCACTCTCAGATATATGAGAAAAAAAAAAGAGTTTTTTTTCACAGTTTTATTATTACATGATTTTTTTTTCATAAAAATTTAAATTTAATTTTTTATTACAGTGTTTTTTTCTCTCATATCCTAAATTCTAAAGTTTAATTAGGTGTTAACGGAGTAAAGGATACATAATTCAACAAATTATACTTGATATTTGTACACAATTCAATAACTAATGATAATAAATATAATAGGATCCTTACCAAACGAATTATAATTGCTTTTCTCTCAGCAATGAAAAAAGAACTATAATTGTTTTATGGCCATTAAATCTCAGAATAAGTTCAAACATCAAACATATCAATATTTTAGCTGAGATAATTGAGAACCGTATTTAATATATAGTTGTTATATAAAGTGGGTCAAAGTAAAAGGCTAGAAGTCATCAAGCAATAAATTATTGGAAATAACATAACTTAATCTGCTTTAAAACTATTAGATATTGAATAACACGTACCATTAGATTCAAGAGCAATCATGAGATGATCAAAAGAACCAGAGTTGCTAGATGATTATATTATTTTCGTATAGAATTGGGGAAAGAAAAATTACGAAAAAAAAAAAATTTACCTGAGCAATGCAACCTCCAAGTCCCATGCCCTCAAAAAATTGATGGAAGGTCAAAGCAGCTACTAAAGGCGTTATTGTTTTGGGACTTTCTGAAGCACCTAAAGAAATTCCTATAATGACCGAGTGTACTACAATACCCAACTCCAATACCTGCCAAATTATAAAAAAAAAAAAAATCAAAACTCTGCTTTTTCAACATAAACTCTTTTTTTCTTTTTCGAAACTGAAAACAAAAGAATGATCAATTTCAATCAAGACATAAAAGACAATTTCTTTTGTTATCTTCTTCATCTCACTTTTTCAAGGAAAAGAAAAAAAAATGTAAATAAAGGCTGCACCACACATGTGCCAAAAATATCCCCCACTTAGAAAATCTTCCCATAAAATGTAAATTAAGCTTGATAGGAAAAATATTTAAAAATAATAAAAAAGCCTGCTTGTTTCCCGGATTTAAACAATAATTCAAATTATTATTTTTTTCTACGATGTTTTCTATTAAAACAAATTTAAAATTCTGTTCAATTTTTTTTTATTCAAATCCAATTTGAAAACAAATAAGGATAATAATTCATTTCTTTTTTTATCCTTTTTAGAAAAAGCACAAACATTAAAAAAAAAAAAAACCATTATACCTGAGATATAACTCTGTGTCTAAGAAGCTCGGACGAGGCCGAATTCTCATCTCCGACGAAGCCATGAGAATGGCCATGAGTGGCGTGCGTGTGGACATGCACGTGCTCCGAGTGCTCGCCGTCCTTCTCCTCATCACCGACGCTCGCCGGCGCTGGAGACTTCCCGCCGAAGTGTGACTTCTGGAAGTACGACGTCGCGAAGGCGTCGACCATGAGCGTGAGAATAGCCGACATCATGGCGACGAAACCGGTGAACGGAAACTCCCACGGCGTCTCGCTGAGGCACGGCGACGTGAGGTTTTCGAAGGCGTCGGGGAGGACGTGGATGAAGCCGGTGGCGAGGATGACGCCGGCGGCGAAGGCCTTTATCATGAAGAAGACGTTTCTCTCAGGGCTCAGCGCATGAATTGTCTTGCCGAGCATAGGAAGGCAGACGCCGATCCCACTCGCCACGAGTATTGAGGCGATCGCCGCGAGCTTGTACTTAAGGGCTTTCGACTTGTCGCGGTCTCCGTCTTCCGGATCGCACGTGCACTCTCCGAGCACGTGAGCCGGGACTGATACGAGGAGGAGGTAGAAGAAGAAGAGGAGCTTATTATTAGTGTGAGAAATTATCTTCATTGTTGTGTAGAACTATGAAAAGAAAAGCACCAAAAAAAACAAGGGAGAGGAGAATGAAATTTTTTTTTTTTTTTTTTTAATTACGAAAGGATATTGTGAATGGAAGAGAGAGAAGTAATGGCGCTTTTATAGGAGGAATTAAGTATTGAACCAGTAACTTCGTGGTTGTGCGTAACTGAATTATTATTATTTTTGGCTTTTTTTGATAATTCAAGTGGAAAAAGAAAAAGGATATAAATGCGGAAATAATAATAATAATAATAATAATAATAATAATAATAATAATAATAATAATAAAAAGAAAGATGTATGTTCCTCCCGGGGGAAAAAAAAAAAGAAGGAAAACATGTGGACATGTGATGAAATATACCTAAAAGGTAATTTGCCCTTCCCATTTTTTTAATCTATTATTTGCAATTATTTTTTCCTTCTCTTGAGAAGGTAATCGTTTGGAATTTTTTTAAAGTTGACTTATTGATGCTAAATAGGATAATGACTCTACTTGTAATGTTGAATAAGAAATGATGAGGACATTCCAAAAAATTAATTAGTTTTCTGGGTTAAATACATTATATATTATGTATTAAAAAATATTTGACTAAAACTTCGATTTCATAAAACAGTTGCGGCGATTTCTAAGGGCCATAACAAATTCTTGTGAAAGTGTCGAATAATGTCGACATTAAAAGCATTAAATACCTTTAAGTCTTTAAGTTCAAGCCTTTCCCATTAGAGTCAATGCCTAAACGGGATGAAATTGACCCAAGAATGATGATATTATGTCATGTATGTTATTCTTTAAAATTTGAGTTCTCATTAATAAAAGTCATCCAGTTGTTTTTTTTTTTTTTTTTTTTAAAGTTCTTATAATTAATGCAGGCTGGCTAACTAATTGCGATTATCTCATTGAGTAATTTTGTCCCCTTTTTGAGATAACAATCTGTCAATAAAAGACCATAAAATATCTTTTTGTTGGATTAATTAAAAAAATTCCTCATAAACTATTATCTGTATAATACTTTATCTTTAAAGATCAAAACGTAACACTCATTCTCTCTGAACTATGAATTGTTAACAAATGTATTCCTGTTAGTATTTCTGACAAAATCACCATATGTCATACAAATATCGATTGTTCCTAACAGTTTAGTGCACAATTACTCTTCTACTCATGATCCTTAGATTTATATTTTTTTAAAAATAAATTTTAATTTAATATGATAATAAATAAAATATAAAATAAAATAAAATTTTTAATTTTACTCTTCTAATTAATTAATTATAAAAAATTACAAATAAAGTTTTAATTTTTAATTTGCAGTATTTTTTTAAAAACATTTAGGATTACTAAAATACCCCTAATTATGTAATATGAACCACTTTTTATGTTAGAAAAGAACATTTTTGTTAACAATTCATATTTTATGTTTTAAAAATTTCAGAATAAAGTGTTACAAAGGTAATAGTTCGGGCGGAATTTTTATAATTAATCCTTCACTATTTTATTGTTTAAATATTTGGAAGTCCAAATTGATGGGTTTCACGGTTTTTCAGAAAGGATGTAAATTGGGAAAACTTCCTATCAAGATGAAGAAAAGAAAACTGTGAGAAAATGATAATTCTCATTCATCTTTCAACTAATTACAGAAGAGCTATATATATAGCTTGTATGCATAAAAAAAGCTCGTAAACTAAGAAAACAAATTTTGTTAAGTATAACAAACTACATGACAGCTCAACAAGACTAACAAACTATTATTACACTTATTATACTTAAATTAACAAACTTAATACGCCCCCTCAAGATGGACCATGAATATCCTTGATGGCCATCTTGCATAAGAAAGAATGGAGTAACGGCAAAGGCAAAGCTTTAGTGAAAGGATCAGCAAGTTGATGCTGAGACCGAATTGGCATGAGCTTCACCAGACCTTTAGTAACCATATCACGAACAAAATGACAATTCAGCTCAATATGTTTAGTCCGCTCATGAAAACTAGGATTGGAAGCAATATGAATTGCAGTCTGATTGTCACAAAAGAGGATTGTAGGAGAAGACAAATCCAGGCAAAAATCTGATAATAGTTGTCTTAACCAGATCAATTCACTTACTGTGCACACCAATGCCCTGTACTCAGCTTCAGCAGAAGATCGAGAAATCGTTGTTTGCTTCTTGGACTTCCAAGAAACTAGAGAATCACCAAAAAAAAAAAAAAAAAACACAAAAACCAGTCACAAACTTTCTAGAATCTTTGCACAAACTCCAATCTGCATCAGAAAAAGCCTTCAATTGAACTGGTGAAGTGGCAGAGTAAAAGAGACCTTGTCCTGGACTTGCTTTGATGTAGCGAAGCAAATGATGAACTGCTTGCAAATGTGGCTCTCGTGGTTTTGTTAAATATTGACTTAACTTATGAACAACAAAAGAAATATCAGGACGAGTTATAGTGAGATATAGTAGCCGGCCAATCAATCTTCTATACTAAGAAGCATTATATAAAAGAGCACCCTCATCAACACATAGCTAAACCTTTGCATCCATTGGCACAATTGATGGTTTACAGGCAAGAAAGCCTGAATCTTTAAGTAACTGCAAAGCATAATGTCTTTGGGAAAGAACAATCCCACCAGTAGACCTAGCTATCTCGAGACCAAGAAAAAAAATTTAGATGGCCTAAATCTATGAGCTTGAATTAACTATGAAGAAACCTTTTTAAGTGATCAATGACCTTAATGTTTGGTCCAATGATGATGATATCATCAACATAAACCAGTAAGGCAATGAAAGAGTCACCATCTCCCATAGTGAATAGAGAATAGTCTGATTTGGATTGTACAAACCAAATTTGATCAAAGCACAAGCAAACTTAGAATTCCATTGTCGCGAAGCTTGTTTAAGGCCATATATGGACTTGTTGAGTTTACAAACCAACCTGTCACCATTAGAAACTTTCGCTCCCTGATTACCATATCCAAGAGGAAGATCCATGTAAACTTCCTCAAACAATTCACCATTGAGGAAAGCATTATTAACATCCAGTTGAAATAAATGCTATTTCTGACTCACAGCTAAAGCTAATAGAACTTTTACCGTGGCTAACTTAGCCACAGGTGAAAAAGTCTCAAAAAAATCAACTCCCTCCTGTTGTGTAAACTCTTTGGCCACTAAGCGAGCCTTAAATCTTTCATCGAACCATCATGCTTGTGCTTAATTTTATACACCCATTTACAACCAATGGAATGTTTTTCTTTAGGCAAAAGAACAATCTGCCAAGTATGATTCGCCTCCATAGCTATTAATTCATCTTTCATGGCATCCCTCCATTCAACATGCTTAATTGCTTGATGATAAAACTGAGGCTTTATAGTAGAAGAAACACTCATAACAAACTGCCTATGAGAAGTGGAAAGCTTACTATAATCAAGCACCTTGGACAAAGGATAAAGAACCGTGGATGAAGAATCAAACTCCAAATTATTACAATGAAAGTCTCTAAGATAAGAAGGAGGCCGAACAAGTCTGCTAGATCTTCTTAAAGATAAATCAGGTACCTCAGAAACCATTGGCAACTGAGTATCTTTAGTAGAACCAAAATCAGAGATTCCAGGAGAAACCTCATGATGATTGTTAACAGAAAAATTAGGCAAGACTAAGTCAGGAAAATGATCAATGAATGTATCGTTAGATCCGATAGAGTGAAAGGGAAAAATCTCCTCGTGGAAAACCATATCCCTAGAGATAAAAATTTCCCTATATTGTAAATCCAGTAATCTATATCCTTTGACACCATGTGGGTAGCCTAGAAAAATACATGCGCATCCTCTAAGCTGAAATTTTGTTCGATGAGCCACAAGTGTAGATGCAAAAACTAAATATCCAAAAACTCGAAAAAGAGAGTAATCAACCATATTGGCATATAATAGCTCATAAGGAGTTTTATTAAGTAACAAGGGTGAAGGAGTTTTGTTTATCATAAAAGTGGCAGTAAGAATACACTTACCCCAAAACTTGATTGGTACTCTTCACTGGAAGAATAGAGCCCGGGCAACATTCAGCAGATGTTAATGTTTCCGTTAAATAACAGAATTTTGTTGAGGTGTGTCCACACAAGAAAATTGATGTAGTATCCCAAGTCTGTCAAATAACTCAGTAAATGCCAACTCTCGAGCATTATCTGTCCTAAACTTCTTGATTTTAGCATTAAACTGAGTCTGTACCATATTACAAAACTTATGAACTATAGAAAGCACATCAGACTTTTGTTTGAGTAGATAGACGCATGTAAAACGAGTGCAATCATCAACCAAGGTTAAAAAATATCTATAACCAACATGTGAAGAAACATGCTATGTACCCCAGATATCACAGTGCACCAAATCAAATGCAGAAGTAGATAAATGATTATGAGAATCAAATGATAATCTGCGTTGTTTAGCTAATGGATAAACATAGCAGAGGCCATCATTATTAAACTTGGAAGCATCAAAATTCAATGGTTTCTGTAAACATACAAATTTTTTAAAAGACAAATGGCCAAGTCTAGCATGCCAAATCTTGGCAGTGACATTATTCACAAACAAATGAGAACCATAATTTAAATCTGTAGACAGCAAACCACAGTTATTAGCATCCAGAACATATAGACCATCCAACCTATCACCCATGCCAATCATCTTCTTGGTGCTGATATCCTGAATCACAAAGGAATTAGACACAGAATTTAAAGTCACCTTTGTATTAGTAGTCAGTGCACTCACTAAAAGTAAATTGAATCTAAACTGTGACACAAAGAGCACATCTTTAAGCAATATCTTCAAACTTATTCTCACATCTCCATACATAGAAACATGAATACTAGTATGATTAGGCAGCAAAACACTAGAGTTCTTTATAGGTTTGAAGAACACAAAAAACTCAGCCTTTGAACATATATGTCGTGAAGCTCCAGAATTAACGATCCAATGCTTTGAAATGGATAAAATAGTATTCAAAGCTACTGATGAATAAGCACCTGTGACACAAGTAACATTTGAAGTTTCGGGTTGATCATTAGACACCTTAGTGGACTATGCCAGCTAATTGGATAGCAAGGTCAGCAATTGGTGACATTGAGCAGGGCTCAACTGCTGAAGCAAATTGCTAGAATTCTGTGTATCCACCTTAACCTCATTTCCTGAAACTTGATGTACAGAATTATGCTGCTGCTCACCATACCGTTGCTTTGGCTTGTATCCTGGAGGATAACCATGAAGCTTGTAGCACCTATCAACAATATGGCCACGAAAATTGCAGTGTGTACACAACGGCCTCTCTTTCTTATAAAACTTTGAGCCTTCATTGCCTTGAGCACTAGACTTCTCAGACTTATGTTCATCAGATTTAGCAGCAAATGCCATAGTATTGGTAATGTCAAAACTAGCAGTACTACCAATAGATCATCTTTGACGTTCCTCTTGAGCAGCAAAAGCAAAAATCTTATTAATAGGAGGCAGAGGATCCATAAGCAGCAACTGACCTCTAATATGAGAGTATGAGTCATTCAATCCCATGAGAAATGACATTATGAACTTCATTTGATAATGTGCATTGAGACTTCACACTCCACCACAGGTACATTTTCCGCAAGAACAAGAAGGACGAAAGTTGCTTAACTCATCCCATACTGTCTTCAACTTTGTAAAATATACACTAATTGAATTCTAATCTTACACCAGATTCACCAGCTCGTGACGTAGCTGAAAGATTCACAGACCATTACTTTGCTGAAACCTATCCCTCAAATCCAGCCATATCTCGTGCGCAGATTCAGAGTAAATCACACTAGCAGATATCTCCTTAGAAACTGAATTCAAGATCCATGAAATCACTATGTTATTGTTCCTAATCCAGAAAGTTAATATATTAGAATCATTTTCGTTTGGCTTCGTTATAGATCCATCAATAAACCCTAACATGTTCTTAACAGAGAGAGCAATCAACATGGCTCGACTCCATGGAGCATAATTGTCCCCTGTAAGAGCTTGAGAAATTAGAATCAAAACTGGACCATCCGAATGATGCAGAAAGTAAGGGCTTGAAGGATCGTCAATAGCGAACTTGCCATTATCAGCTTTGGAATTCGCCATAAAAAACAGAACAGAAACAAAAATGAAGAAACAACGATTGAACAGAAAAAATGACGATCAACTGAATAGACGATTGAACAAATCAATCGAACATCAATGAAAACAAAAACTGAAATCGATCAGAAAAGCGAAGCGTATTTTCGCTCTGATACCATATCAAGATGAATAAAAGAAAATTGCGAGAAAATGATAATTCTCATTCATCTTTCAACTAATTACAGAAGAGCTATATATATAGCTTGTATGCATCAGAAAAGCTCGTAAACCAAAAAAACAAATTATGTTAAGTGTAACAAACTACATAACAGCTCAACAAGACTAACAAACTATTATTACACTTGTTATACTTAAATTAACAAACTTAATACTTCCGAAGAGTAAAAATAATAATAATTAGTCAACGGAAACGCCATGGAACTTTTAGCTGGAGAATTTGCTCGTTCCATGATTCTAAGATTGCCTAGATAATAAATAATGCATATTAGAAGATAATATATGATTGTATATAGATTTTAATATTCGAGTATATATTATTTTAAACCTCCAGCAGTCTTATTTATGATGCCTGATAGGTCATTTATTGTCAGAATATTCAAATATTTTTTTGCTCTAATTTTATGGGTCCATATCTCTCTCTGTTTAAGTTTTTTTTTTTTTTTTTTTTTTATTTCCTTTATATTTGTCAGGTTCTTGCGTTGTCAAATAATTATAGGACTTTTTAAACATAAAAACAAAATTTTACAAGTAAATAAAATATAGCAAAACTTTAAATAGTTCAAATAACAAAGATTAATATTGTTAAGATAATTGCAATGTCATTTTGTAGTATAAACACGAATATCATCCAAATAATTATTATGTAAATTTGGCTATTTCTAAAATATTTTTAAAGAATGTTATGTTTCAACTCCACTATAATAAATCTATCATGTAGTGTAATTTTACCAAAATTATATGTTATGTATACACAATAAACAAACGCTAGCTCCCTCATAAGCTTATAGTAATTATATCAATAACTTAAGTTCTCAAGATTAATTCTTTGCAAATATATGATAAGCATAGACTACATGGTAGAGCCTAGTATATCTAATTTGACAAATAAAAAAATTAAAGTTGATTTTCTCCAAGTTGTTAAAATCAAACAGATCGAATTAGCATGAAATAAGAAAGAAGCTATCGAGGAAAATATTCATAAATATATGCGTGAAGAAGAATAATGATGTGTCAACAAATTTTTAAAACTAAAATTTGAATATTAACTAAAGTGGCATCACTTACATCATTGAATTTTTTTAGTTTCTAATTTAAAGGATTTAATTACTATTATTATTATTATTATGATTATAAGTATATAATTTATGAGTGATAGGGTTCGGAAATTACTTCCATATCCCCATATCTGCCTCCAAAAACCATCACCATTGAACCGCCACCCTCACTCCATCCCCATCTGAGGAGACGCGTAGACGAGGTTGAGACAAATTTTCGACGGTGGGGCATTCCACATATCTGTCTCAATCCTCGCCATTATATGCATTAACGATAAAAATTTCAATAAATTAAAAACAAAAAGTACGACGAAATAACTCCGAAATTCCATGTTCTCACGTAACAATCAAAATTGCATCATAATAAATATAGTGAACGACAATAGGACTAAGGTAAATACCGAGTATATATTAAAAAATAAATAATTTATTTTATTGTTTTCTCAAGATATAATGTATATGGTGATAGAACAGGGTAGTAAGTGTTTCTCCCACCCCCACAACTACCCCATCTCCGTGATAAAAAATTGTTTCTGTTGCAGCAATCCTGTGTTCCTTTGAGATTTAAATTCAAGATCTTAATGTTAAGATATGAATGAAGATGCTTAAGCTAGCGATAATATTTTGAACAAACAAATTAAGAAAAAGTTATCACTAAATAGACTCCAACCACTTTAATCCTTTGATAATATTTACCAAGTTATGACATTTAATAAAAATGTGACGTTAATTGCTACGAGAATTTGGCACCACAAATGTCAAGAGTATTGTAGCTTTTCTTGGTTTTTCTTTCCTTGTCCGGCTTCTCTGTCACTTCTCATCCTCTTTTTCCTTTGTTTCTTTCCCTTGTGTGGTGGGACTTGGGGCGACTTTAGGGGTGAAAAAAAGTTGATTCCCTCCGTTATATTTACGTCAAATAAAAGACTTAGGAATTAATTTTAAAATTTACTCCATGAAAATGAGTTCTAATGAGAATTTGATACCATGAAATGCCCTTCTATCAACTACAAGACACCGTGTGTTCTCCAAATCCTGAGCCCACGGAATTGACTCCATTTAATTCCCCAGCGAAAAAGCAATACACTGTTATAAAATGAGGAACCTTATTGAAGTGACATAAAATAAAAAATAAAAATAAAAAAGTTTTAGAAGAAAACTTACCTTTGGAAATGGCATTTTTTTTTTTTTTTTGTCATTTATAATCTTTAACTAATCTGGTACTGGAAATTGAAAAGATACATTGACGATGAGGTGAATTACAGGAATATGATTTTTAGAGAGGGTATTTAAATTATGTATCATTTTGTTGAAAATTTAAGCCTAATTTATATATAAAATTAAGTGATACGCGTGAATGAGCATTGTATACTTTCAAAAGTAATGCCTATGAGGTTCATTACACAAATGTTATGTTTGGAGATTCAAACTCGTGGAGCCCTTAGCTCTGCTCAGTTGATAAATATTTTTACATTACATCAAATATTGAGTTCACTTTTTTCTTGTTATTATGAATCCATATTTAATATTATACTCGTTTAGTTGTTTCTTCTTCTTCTTCTTTTTTTTTTCTTTTTTTTTTTTTAAGAAATATGTTTATACTTAGTACTGGTTTAGTTGATTATTACACCTCATTTCAACCGTATATTGTGTATGTATACTAGTTTACACTTCTTAATCAGGTACGAGGAATTGCTAAGTACTAGGTTTAAGAAAGCGTTACTTCATAACGATCATATGTCTAGCTGATCACCGCAGAAAAAGAACAAATCTTAAGATATTGTTTTATATTAGTACATAAGTTCAAGATATACTCGTAAAATTAATGTCTCGTTTATTTCACCGATTTGAGTTTTATTACGGTAAAAAAACTCTCAGAAACAGCCATGTCTAATATTTTTACTTCAATAAAAAGCTCTCACATAAAGTCACATCTCAACTTGAATTAAAAACTTAAATCAACGAACTAAACGAATAATTAATTAATCCCATTCGAATTTGGCCCACCCTAATTAAATGTTTAATAATAAATCAGCACCAAATCATGAAAACAACTAATGTACGAGACAACCAAAGAACATATATATGATCCTTTTGAAATATCAAACTTCCGAAGTTTGTCAAGATGTGACAAGAGGATCTCTAAAGTGAGAACTAATTTATTCAAGAAGAACATGTAAAAGACTGAGAAGTGGGTACTTATTACAAAACAATGAAGCAAGCGGAACTGATCACATATTAGCATGACATTGTTGAATTCAAAAGATCTTTTTTTTTTTTTCTTTTTTGTGGGCTGAAATTTTGAATTCAAAAGTTTTAAGTTGAATAATATCTCAGTTCTATCGCATCATTTTTAGTGCCATCTTGTATTTGGATCGTACTAGTAGACTTTCACTCTTT
>NW_010359585.1:99090-180594 GCF_000414095.1 Morus notabilis
CTCTTTCCTTTGGTTGACCCAAAAACAATGTACTCCACTACAGTCATTACACGGATTCCTTGCTGGTCAGTACTGCAGGACTCATTTATATATTTGTTTATACTATTTATTCATAAAAACAAGAAAAAATTTTTGTTGCATGAAAAGAAATAGCTTAATCGGGTCCCAATCTTTTATCATCATATTTTTCATCCCGGTTTTGATACTTTACAGGCCCACTTTATTACTCTTGCCCATCCAATATATTGTACGACTCGTGGTGTATAGTGGTATTTGTGAAAATTATGCTCATTTTTTTAATATAATTTTTTTTGAAAAAATTATAGTATTTATTTTTAAAAATATATAAGTCTAAATTTTATCTTTCATTTTTTATTAATATCATTTTATTAATAATATTATTTAATTAAAAAGATTATAAATTAAAAATAAAAAAT
This sequence comes from Morus notabilis, assembly GCF_000414095.1. Lineage (NCBI taxonomy): Eukaryota > Viridiplantae > Streptophyta > Magnoliopsida > Rosales > Moraceae > Morus > Morus notabilis. Next base: position 99,528 of record NW_010359585.1, read on the forward strand.
AAAAATTATAACTCATATATTCTTAAAGAAATTTTAATCTAGTGGGGGCAAAAAACCAGAATGAATAGGAGAGGTCTCATGAATTTGTATTGCTAATTGCTATATGTGTTTTTCCACTTCTTCACTGAAGGCACGTGCCCCCATACGTGCACGTAGCTCCGTGCTTGATGGCCGGATAACACCAATTATAAATAAAAAAAAGGAAAAGGAGAAGACAGAATTTTCTAAAGAAAGAGCCAAGTTTCCATACACTTGATTTTATCCACTTAGAACGATGAATCCTGCTAAGATACTTGTCCCAATTGTAGACAATAAAACGAGCAAACACATGGACCAGTCTACGGCTGCAAGTTGTAAGTTCCAGCTATAGTTGGAGTAGTACTATCACGCTTTTTGACTTTGATCAATTCACCATTGTAGTTTTTTTGTCCCTTATGGCTTGTATTAAAAATCCAATATTGCTGTATCAAGTTTCCACACCATGGCTTATTAGTATTTGAGTAATCTTAACGCTTAAACATGTATGCGTCATAATTTTTACTTTTTATTTTTTATTTATAATTTTTTAGTTAAATAATTATACTAATAAATGAGTATTTATGAAGAATAAAGGGTAAAAGTCTATTTTACTTTGTAATTATTTCTCTAATTATGATTTTAAAGCCCAAAATTGTGGAATAGTTTCCTCTTTGATCCTCTTTTGCTCATGTGTTGATGGATGGTACAAGTAGCTAATTTCTTTGGTTAGCTTAATCATCATGGCGAAACTAGTAAATACTTTATTACCAAAACCTAATTTCTATTAAGTTTGCTCAGTACTAGTGTTAATATCTTTTTATTTACCCCAAGAACAGCGAGCCGCCTAAAATTTTAGCCACTTACGGCGCTAAGCATGTCCCACAGACGCAGGCAGTTAAGTGCTATTTATAATTGTATTCATACATCCTCCAAAAAAAAAAAAAAAAAAAAAAAAAAGTAATTAAATCAGCTGAATGAAACTATGTATCTTGAAAAAAGAATATAAAATGTATCATATATATTGAAAGTTTGGTAGCACCTTTTTGCTAAGTAGGTATTACCAGTCTAAGAACTTTTCACCTTTGTAGGCCCTTAAAACCACCAAGTCACTAATTAACAATCTAAAGACTTGAGTCTTAGAAAAGGAACCAAGTTTTGGGGACAAGAATAATGATCAGTTAGAACTCAATTTGAGTGAGTGGCGCGAATTGAAGTGAACATGTTGAGGATAAGCTTGAACAAGTTTTTTCTTCTTTTTTTTTTTTTTTGGACCAAAATGCAACAAAGACCAGCACCTATACTTTATGGATCCTCGTTATTAAATTTTGGTTGGTCATATATATATATATATGTATATATATATATATATATATATATGTGTGTGTGTGTGGGTAGTGGAACCGCGTTTTGTACTGATTATAAGCCAACTTTTCCAGACCCAATTCTCGTCACTTGAGACTTGAGTAGTAAGTGCTTCAAACTCTGAAGGAACGCGTGTCTATTACACGCCATCATTGATTACCGGCACCATAAGACACAAAGGCATGAATTGGGTTCCAACACAATAGTGCTTAAACTTTGGAAGTATTTTTCTCAACATAATTTCCACACATATACCGAAATCACTACTCTTTATAGGAAGTATACTGTATATAATACATACCTATTATATTATACTAAGGATTTACCCTGAACTAAATTCCCCTAAACTCAATATCTTCAGCTCAAATTCTCTCCTAAACTTGATACTTTGAGTTCAAATATCTGAGCTCAATATAATACCTTGAGCTCAAAAGTCTTGAAAGCTCAATACCTTAATCTCAAAAGTCTTAGACTCAATACCTTGAGCTCAAATGTCTCGAGCTCAATGCCTTGAGTTTAGGTACTTTAAGACAGTTTCTCAAGAGTAGGGCGAATTAAAAGGTAACACGATGAGAAGTCATCTCAAGGGAGGGAGATCAATAAAAATTCTATTTTTTTTTTAATTTTTTTGTGTGCTTTACTTTTTTATGTTTTCCTTTTCATTGTTTAAATCTGTTTATCCAAATTAAGCATTTGGAATTCGGGTTCTTAGTTGTTGATAAAATTCGATCGTTAACAATACACACATGCACATTTATTAGACATATGATGAAGATACACCGCATTCGTTATAACCATTCACCATCGAAAAAAATTGAAAAATATACACGCGCATTACGTAGCATTCGTAATAAACTGAAAAAGACTACAAAGCTTTTAGCTATTATTACAAACTCATGTGTGGAACTCAATCCTAGAGCCTTTCTCTCTATGTTACTCACCTAGATTTATGACTTTTCTTATTATCAAACATATTCAAAAAGATGGATAGAGGAGGAAAGGCCAGCCTAGGCCATAGCTTTTTCGGCAGAGTTTTTTTTTTCTTTTTTTTTTTTTTTTTCAATAGAAGGAACTAAGTAAAAGTAACGACTTTTCAGTTTCTAGTAAGTACATTTTTAAACAAGCTTAATGGGGGAAACAATTTTCAAATTTTTTAAGAATAACACTCAAAACACCCCTTATGTTTTGTCAAAATACTACTTTCATTCCTTTTATTATGCAAATATCCAAAACACCACATGTGTTTATAAAAATAGACCTAAAACACCCTGGAAGCAACTAAAATTTTTAAAATACTAAGATTACAATTTAAAACATTTTTAAACCAAAATGTCAAATAAAATCAATCTTAAAAAATAAAAAACTCCCAAAATATTTTAAGTATTTCTTTTATTGGAATATTTATTTGAGCATTTTTTCAAAAAATTTATTTAACATTTTAGTTAAATCATATTTCAAATAGCACTTAATATAATTGGAAAGGGTAATAAAAAAATTTCAAAAATTTAATTGCTTCAGGGGTGTTTTGGGTCTGCTTTTATAAACACATGGGGTGTTCTGGACATTTACATAATAAGAATGGCGAAAATGATATTTTAACAAAACACAAAGGGTATTTTGGGTATTTTCCCTTCTAATTATAAGAAATAAAAGTGCTAAAATAAAATTTATAATGCCTTAATGAGACTCTACTACAAGTTTTAAAATCCATTCAAAAGTACTTCTTTAAAAGTCTCATTTTGTGACTTTGACTAGAAGCTCTTTCAAAAAATCAAGCACTTCTCACACATTATCTAAACACTTTAAAAATAGGTTTTGAATTCATGAAATCAAAATAAGCTATTAAAAAAATCTCCCAAACAGGTCTTTAATTTGGCACATAGGTAAAGTTATGCCACAAGGGAGCTTACATAGATTATTAGGAAAAAAAATAAGGTGTACTTCAATTTTTCGATTCGAGTTTTTAATTCTAATTTGTTACAGTTAAATGCTCTCACAAAAAGTTACATCTATCTTCTTTTTACTACAGTTAAAAACTCTCACAAAAAATCACATCTTAACTTGAATTGAAAACTCAAATTGGAGAATTGAACAAGGCCTAAGATAACTTTCAAAGCAGCCAAAAAAAAAAAAAAACTTTTTGAAAGATCTCTCATGTATATCACTGCTAGCTACCCCGATTCGAATCATGGTTCATGGGTCGCTACAATATTTTTTCTCATAAAAAATACATGTAAATCGAAAATAATTTTAATCTTATAATTTTAATCATGAACCAAACGTCTCAATAATCTTAACTAAAAACAAGGATATGTACATTACAATAAAAAAGAATAAATAAATATAGGATAGGGCCAAGAGTACATGAGTCGGCCCGAGCTAGAGAAATAAGAAATAAAATGTACAAGTATAATATATACTGATAGTGGGGATGAATACGTGAGTTAAGCACCTATTAATGTACAAACATCTATAACTGTCATTTTCCTACTATAATAAGCAGGGTTAATTACTTGTGCTTTTCTTAGGGGAGAAAAATATGCCAATCTTGATAATTTATCTTTACGGAAAAAAATCTTAAAATAAAGGAGAATATTCTCCAACTATATATAAATATACAAGGTTAAGAACATGTTTCGCCAATTCATGACCAGCTTAGATTGCCGCACGGCGGATATATGACAAAATGACGCTCCCCAAAAGAATGTCTGCAGCAATATTTCCCAATGTACAAAAAAATATTAGTCACTTCTGTATATTAATATATTATTTAATTTCTCTAGGACACATTTTGTATAATGTATTATATTATCTAAATTAATATAGCATTTAATGAAATTTGTATATTGTACAATTTAACACCACTCTTAAAATTAATACAATTCATATTGGCTATCTAATATAGAAAACTTAATCAAAGCCAGGGATGTAGCCAAGTTCTCTATATTTACATAAGCATATCTTTAAAAAATTAAACAAAGCTCCCTCTAAAAAATTAAAACTATAATTTAATACCCTTTAAATTTTTTACTGTAATTATTAGCCCCCTCTCACAAAAATTATTGGCTTCATCACTAATTAAAGATTTGGATAAAAGTCAAGGTCCGAGACCAGGGATGAGGTTCAAGACCAGGATTGGTGCAACGGTTGAGATTGAGGTTAGAGGTTGAGACCAAAACAAGGATTAAGTTTTAGATTAGAATCGGGGTTAAGGTCTAGAACCAGGACTAAGGTGACTGGATTGAGACCAAGGTCGTTTTTTGATACTGGTGTTAAGGTCCAAGACCTAGGCTGACATTCTAGACAATAGTCGGGGTTGGGGGTCTTGGAATGGAGAGAGGACGTGGCCCCGAACTTGCACCGCTATCATGGTCTAGATTTGGGACTGAACTCGAGCTTCTAGACCGAGTCAAGATCGAGACTCGAGGCTGAGGTTGGGTTCGGTCAAGAACCAATGTCAAATTTGGTGCCCAAGACCATTATTGGGTTTGAAACGCACATCTGGGTTGAAATGTGTATTTTGGTCCAACTACTATTTTTTAAGGTATTACTTCTTTAAATGTATCTAATTAAAATTAATTTTCTCTAATCTTCCTCTATTAAAATAATTGCTCTCAAATATGTCTCATGTTTTTTTTTTTCATATAGACTGTTAAAACATTATTTTTCAAATGTGTCCTTTATAAATACTTTATTGTTACCCTATGAAAACATTTTTTCTCATGTGTGCCCCTGCTTAAACATCTTTTCTCAACCCTCTCAAATATTTTTTTTTTCTCATATGTATCCTCCTTAAGTAAATTTTCATTCTAAGTTTTCTTTACTAAAATCTCTTTTTTTTTTTTTTTGAAATGTACCTTACTAATAAATACTTTTTTAAAATATACTTTGTTTAACATTTAACTTATTTTATCTTCCTTTTTTTTTAACAGGTTTAGCTATTATTGTTTCTTTTCCTCTCCAATCACTTCATTTTTATGCGAGAAAATTATAGATTCTACATTCTTATAAGTACCTGACTTACTAAAAATACTCATTTTATAAAACTCTACTTATTGACTAGTTATAATCTAAAAGGTAAAAATATATAGACTAATATTAAGGAGTATAAATAAAATGGGCTCTATTTCAAGGGATATTCTTATATATTGCCCTTTCTATGCAATTACTCTTATTAACTTTTGTCACAAGCTTTGCTTACTCCTAAAAATTTACTGGCGTGAACAAATTTGTTCATCGATTAGATTGTATAAATTATTCGAAGCAAGTACAATTTTTGTTTTTTCAAAAAAAGAAAAATAAACCTTTTATAAAATTTTAGGTGAAGTTAGTTAAGCACATGTTTCATGTTTTATTTTTGAAATTTTGTTTCCGTATTAATTAGCTACAGTTCTGGTAAACTCTTAAAAGAATAAGAAATCAAGAAAAGGAACTAATATTTAAAAATTTAACATCTGAAAAAAAAAAAAAAAAAAAAAAAAAAAAAAAAAAAAACCCTTGTGTCTACTTACTAGTCAATTTTTTTTTTAAATAATATAATAACAAATAAAAGTATGTTCCGCTGGTGAAGAGTGATTGCAGAACAACAACGAAGACGAAGAGATCCTGTCGGGCTACGAAGGCTAGATGTAATGAGGCGGCTGGTGGTTGGAGAAACAAAAAAACAGGATAGCTAAAGACCTAAAAACTTATTTGTCTTACTTGTTTTCTTTTTCTAAAATGATACTTTACAATTGTCTGTCACTCAAATTACAACTAGTGTATCGCTGATTGTCGAGTAAATTAATGCCAAATATTAGTTGGGAAAAATTTTATTTTGATATCTAGTGTTTTAGTATAATTATCTTTTAACACCTTGTGTTTTAATAATTTTAAATTAATAACTTGACGTTTTAAAAAATTATATTTTAATATTTTGAAATTATTTTTTAAGATGTAAAATATTAAATTTATCATTCTCATTACTTTATTAAAAACTAATAAATTAAGAAAAAATTCATATAAAATTATTTTTAATTTAAAGCATTATGCTTTTTTTTTAAAAAAATTTAAATGTTTAAAAAAAATTCAGAATTTTTTAAATTTATTATTAATTTTTTTGTTAATTAATGAGAAGGGTAATTTTGATATTTTACCTTCTAAAAATGACCTTAAAGTACTAAAAATAATTTTTTAAAACGTCGAGGTACTAATTTAAAATTACTAAAAATATATTAATGGTTTGCCACTAAGTCAATTAGTTATAGACCACCAAATCTAACAATAATAGTCGAAACAAATTGTGATCGACCAATCTATCTTTCCAAAACTCAAGAGATAAGTCGGAGTAGCAAATATCTTAAAATTCCTCAGCTATAACAGTTTTTTTACTTGAGATTAGAAAGGAAAATAAAAGATAATAAAGTTATCTAGAAAACTAGAAAGAAAATAAAATAAGGAGAAGCAAGCGTTTATTTGAAGCCCTACATCTAATGTTCTTAACAGTACTATTTCTTACATTAAACTCTTAATAACAAAAATCAACTCTAAATTGTAATGCTGTAAATTGGTTCTTATTAGGTTCTTTACACAGAAGCCAAATAAAACTTAACACGAACTCAAAATTAGGCCTAATTTGTTTGCAAAACACGTACACAAACAACATTTCATGTACATGGTATGGTATACCTGTGTTACAAGATGTGAAGATATTTCAGCCACGCTAAAGATGAATACGTAAATTACATAAAAGAATAAGGTTCAAAATAAATTCTCCTGTGCGAAAACAAAGAAACTTTCACCACCATCCATAGCTATCGGATAGCATTTTACAGAAATACCAAGAGCAAATGGCACATTCTGCGTTCGAACTAAAACTTATCCAGCAAACATGAAAATGCATACCTACTTCTTTTCTTTCTCGCTTTCCTCATCTTCCTCGTCGTAGTATTCTTCATCGTCATAATAATATTCCTCTTCATCATCGGTCTCATCATCATCGTAGTAATACTCCTCATCGTCAATGTCACCCTTGCCATTTTGTAGCAGATGTTTCCAGTCTCTTGATTGCTGCCCCAAGCGCTCTTGAATTCGTTCCCTGATGGCTGTGCCCTGAGAAAGATAAAAACTGGGCCATTAGGACTCCAGAAATCCAATGAGTGAAAATTGATGCTATGCGTAATTTACCATTTTGTGGCAGCCTTCTTCAAACATCTCTAGAAACCCAGCAACCAACCGATCAGCATTTTCCACCCACTCATTACGATGCATGCCCGCAGTTTTAGCAACAGTTTGAATCTAAAATAGAAGGCAAGAACATACAGAAATCAAACACATACAAGAATTAGAGCTTATTATCAACAAGCATACAGAAGATATATATACATACATATATATTAGCTATTATACATATACGTGTATAGTTCGTTCAACAGTAATTAAAAAAAATTGCCATATGATTGTTGTCACTCAAATTAATCTCTGTTTCTTTTGCTACAAATACAATTGATGTTCTTTACTACCTCAGAAAGAATCTGTTAGGAACGTTCGGTTTGGTAATGTGCATTCCAGGAGGCCCAAGAAGGGCCCAAATACCTAAACTACAGGTGTCACTTGATGATTGGTCACATGGGAAATTCTGTTAGTGGCCTAACTAAATCATGAATAAAAGAGCTAGATGCTAGGAGTGAGGTAGGGAATTAGTAGGTGGAGGTAGCAGCGCCTCGAAGCTGTGGGACTTGTAATTCTTTTGCTTCCATAGCTAATATCAGTTTAGAGCTTTGAGACATTCTCAGCTCTCCTTTCTCAATTATTCTCTTGTGTTTGGTTAGTTTTGGTGTGTGTTAGCTGCTAGGAATTGTTCATTGTAGGTCGGTACCCATCAATATGGTATCAGAGCCTCGATACCTGGATATGGGAAACACGAGAATGGAGGGAAGCCTTGATATCGTAGAGAAAAACCTGAGCGCTATTGAAGAGGAAATGACGAACTACCAGACCGACATAGCGGCCATGTGAGAAATGATGCTCAAGATGCATATCGGGTTCTCGCAGTTGCAGGACATCGTTGTTGCAAAACTGACAATGGAGAAAGGCAAGTTGCAGGCATAGTCGTCCTCATCCCCAGGAGTGACCGGAGGGAGTTCCGCAGAGGATCGCGAGGGGGGTGATGAGGGGTATTTCTACCAACAAATCAAGTACTTTTAAGCTTGAATATTTGTAAGTCTTCAAGCATTTTTGTTAGTTTAATGTCTTTTGTATGCTTTTTATAGGAATTATAAATAAATGCGAACTTGGATGATCTTGCATGAAGAAAAGAAGAATATTTGCCCAACTTGTTAATCAATGGCAAGAGGAGGCGAAAGAGGATTTTAGGGCACAAAAGAGAGCCACAAGTCAGAATGGGGCGCGCGCCCGCGCCCTGGCCCGCTGCGCGCCCACGCCCGCGCGCAAGAAGCTGTCCCGCGCGTTGCAGCGCGTCCAATGGGCGCTGCAGCGCGCCCAAATGCTGCTCGGCGCGCCTCGTCCAAAAACGCGCGCCGCAGTGCGTTTTCACACAGGCTGCAGCGCGCGTATGAAACCCTAGCTCCGAAATATTGTAGTATAAAAGGAAATAGATGCCACTTGAGAAAAGGGAGCCCGAAAATCTGAAGAAAACATCAAAAGGAGACTGAAATCCTTCATCTTGGAGGTCCTTGGAAGTTCTTCAATGGATATTGGGTTTTATCTTCTTTCATCTATTTTTCCATGTGAGCTAGACATTAAATCTAGGACTTGATGTAGTTTTATTTGAACTATATTTTGAATATTTTGTTGATTGTTAATTTAATTTCGTTTTCAATTCATTTATGTTTCTCTATGCTTAATGCTTCTAATTTATCTGGCCAATGAGTTAGATGATTTTTAGATTGCGAATTTGATGCTCGAGAGAGATTGAGTTCTTTATCTAGATTTGAGAAACATAGTCTAGGTTGTTGTGAGACCGAGAGGAGATCAACGGTTAGATAATCAAATTAGAATTTAAGTCGTTGTGAGGCCGAGAGGCGATCAATATTCCTATTTTCTAATTCTAAAGGCGAAGCTTAATTTGTGTTTAAATAGTCATTTCGAATAGGGATATTGTTTTGGGTATTTAATTACAATTTCTTGTGAGGCACTCGAGAGAGGTTGCGAGATGACATTAGAGCCTTGATTAATGAATTGAACGGAATTGATTAGCGATTACATAATATGATGAACATAGGAATAATAAAGCGAAATCAAGTCCCTAGACCATTTGTGTATAGATACTTTATTTTTATTCTTATATTTATTTTGTGTTTGTTCTCAATTATCATCTTATTAGGTTGCCTAGATAAAGTTAAGTTACAATAATCACGGTACTTAACGGCAATTCTAAACCCAATCCCTGTGGAGACGATACTCACTCACCATATACTCAAAACTTGACACCGTACGCTTGCGAAAATTTATTATACAAAAAAAAAATATTACAAGTTTTTGGCGCCGTTGCCGGGAATTGGCATTTTAAATTGTTGTTAATATTGTGAGTACATAACTTGATTTTAATTTAGGCTTTTATTTCTCATTTTTAATCTTTTGTTTTATTTTTGTTTTCTTTTGTGTTATGAGGTACTTGGAGATGGTTGATCGACAAGTCCTCTTAAGATTTGCTCAACGAGACTCCGAACCATTTTTTAGTGCTTGGGAGAGATACAAGGAGCAGCTCATTCAGTTTCCCGACCATGGTTTCCCGAGGGAGGTGCAACTACAAATCTTCCTCGACGGGTTAGATGCCGCAACAAGAATGTGAGTGGAAAGAGGAAATGGTACCATCTCCTTTCACCAACTATCCGTGGATGAAGCTTATTGGTGGTTGGAAGACATGGCCAATGTTAACTATCGGTATGGGAGGTCTTCAACAAACCACCACAGTTTTGAGGATAGCTCCAACATTTCGGAGCCATGGCTTGACACCCCCCGTCACCAAGCAGAGTTTTCTACCTCACTTGAAGACCTTGTCGCTCAATTTTCGGAGGAGACAAGACTCCGCATAGAGAAGTTAGAGAGGATGGAGGCGCTCGACCAACTTCACGAGGAAATGAAGACAAATCTAGCAGAGTTGTTTAGGTTGAAACTGCTTCCAGATGAATCTACTAACGCCATGAATAGAGAAACACAAGAGGAGGATTGAGAGTTATTTGAAGATGGCTATTTGAAAGAGGAGGAGACTCAAGAATTGGTTAGTGAAAATTTTCAAGAAGATGTTAATGAGTCTCAATCCCTCGAGACCCCCATTGTCGTGCCACCCCCGGTTGAGAAAGATCACATTTATGAAGACCCAATGTGGCTGGCAACTCCCCCACCATCTAGTGCGCCGTTCTTCCATGCCAACCAAGCGCATATGCCGGCACCGAGTCGAGTTGAGCAAATGAGCCGAAAACTGCCAAATCTCGCCAAGCTTGAGGGTGTAAAGAATCAAGACCCGTACGTTGTGTTGTATGACACGTACTATGGGCGAAAGCCACTCTTTGAAGAGTTGGCTTGGCATAGGAATAATTGAGCCTAAAGATGCAATTTATGGAGGAGAGCCCCGCCCCAACCCGAGCTTATGCCATCATGCCCGGTACATCATCGCCAACCATACTAGGAGGCGAGATTGTCTCGCCTTCCCGGTACGTGTTCTTATTCCCTTATTATTTTTTTTAAAGATTGTTGGATATTGAGTTTGGGGGTGAGACACTTTGTGGTTGGTTTCAGTGGATTTTGAGCATTACTTGTGAGTTGGTTGTTATGACTTGTCTCCATTGAGTTGTGTTCTTTTGGTCATGTTTTTACTCGCTTTTCTTTTAGGTCATTTGAATAAATTGTGAGTTTTGTTGAGATGAAATGACTAGATAATAATGATGAGTATAATCACTTGATGCTTTCTTAGGTCTTTTGAAATGTATTTCATTGAGATTTCTGTGTGCTTGACTCGCATTGATTGAAATTCACTCTTGATTCTCTACTTTTGAGGACGTCTCTACTTTTGAGCACGTCTCTACTTTTGAGCACCATGAATCATGATCACTTGATCTTTTGAGTATTTGGAGAACATTTATGTGCATTAGGTAGACTTTGATATCTCATGAACATTAGAACCCATTTGAGTGAAACTTGAGGCGAAATTGTTGGTTTAGTATCATTGAAGAGAAGATTAAGGCATTTTATTTGGATCGATTGGGCCTTTGAAACTAACCCTTGAAAAGAAAATTCATCATTTGTTTACCCCCTTTGAGCCATATTGCTTATTTCGTTCATCACCCATGTTTGTACATCCAAACCACCAAATGCATTCTCACTTCCTAAACCCATCACTACTAGGCATGATTGCATTAAACGCTAAGATTGAGAGCAAGTGTGGGTTATGTTTGGAAAATCATTAGTGGATTGGCTCGTGTTGTTTTTCATTCTCTATTCAAAAAAAAAAAAAAAAAACACGAAAAAAAAGAGAAAAAAATAGTAAAATAATAATAATAATAATAATAATAAGAGTTAATCGGATGAGGAATTGAGTTACCATTTCCATTTCTTTACAACATTGGGGACAATGTTGATTTTGAGTTTGGGGGTGTGGTCTTTATTTCTCAAAATTTTGTGGTATTTATTTCTTTTTGGGTTCGATTGAAAGCTGGGTTCGATTGAAAGTGAATGTATGATGAAATGAAGAGTTGGTAAAATATTTTTTTTTTCTTTTCTTGGAAATCATGTGAGATCCATGAGTTGTGATACATGCCTAAGGTGACTTGAGCCAAAAAATTCAAATCTCATCCTACTTTTACCCTAGCCATATATTACAACCCTCAAAAGTCCTTTTGATCAATGACAAGTGAACCTTTATTAGTGGAGAGTGACACGAAAAATGGGCCTATGGTTGTTCTTATTAAGATATCACTCATAGTCTCCTTGACACATAGGTCTATTCGGATTTTATTTGGTTGATTGAGATTGATTGTGCACACTTACACTTTGAGAGTCTTGAGTGGAGTGAAATTGATGCTTGATGTTGAAATTCAAGATAATCTCAATGTTTGTATTTTTTTTTAGCTTAGAGCATTATGTGGCTTTGGAGATACATGCACAGTTGTTGACTCGATACGAAACTCAAACTTTTTTTCGTTTGTGTCTTAGTACTTGATTTGTGTTTTCTTTTTCTTTCTTTTCTTTTGCTTGAGGATAAGCAAATGTTTGAGTTTTGGGGTATTTGATGAGGGGTATTTCTACCAACAAATCAAGTACTTTTAAGCTTGAATATTTGTAAGTCTTCAAGCATTTTTGTTAGTTTAATGTATTTTGTATGCTTTTTATAGGAATTAGAAATAAATGCGAACTTGGATGATATTCCATGAAAAAAAAAAAGAATATTTGCCCAACTTGTGAATCAATGGCAAGAGGAGGCGAAAGAGAATTTTAAGGCACAAAAGATGAAGCTTTGGAATGCAAGAAAGCGGGCTCCAGCGCGCAAAGGGAACCACAAGTCAGAATGGGGCGCGCGCCCGCGCCCTGGCCCCCTGCACGCCCGCACCCCACACCCAGGCGCGCTCCAGAAGCTGTCCCGCGCGCTGCAGCGCGTCCAATGGCCGCTGCCGTGCGCTGCAGCTCGCCCCAACCTGCAGCAGCGGGATCCTCTTACAAAAACGCGCGCCGCACCGCGTTTTCACGCAGGCTACAGCGCGCGTATAAAACCCTAGCTCCGAAATGTTGTAGTATAAAAGGAAAGAGATGCCACTTGCGAAAAAGGAGCCTGAAAATCTGAAGAAAACATCAAAAAGAGATCGAAATCCTTCATCTTGGAGGTCCTAAGCTCTTTAATGGATATTGGGTTTTATCTTCTTTCATCTATTTTTTCATGTTGAGCTAGACATTAAATCTAGGACTTGATGTAGTTTTATTTGAACTATGTTTTGAATATTTTGTTGATTGTTAATTTAATTTCGTTTTCAATTCATTTATGTTTCTCTATGCTTAATGCTTATAATTTATTTGGCCGATAAGTTAGATGATTTTTAGATTGCGAATTTGATGCTCGAGAGAGATTGAGTTCTTTATCTAGATTTGAGAAACATAGTCTAGGTTATTGTGAGACCGAGAGGAGATCAACGGTTAGATAATCATATTAGGATTTAGGTCGTTGTGAGGCCGAGAGGCGAGCGAAGCTTAATTTGTGTTTAAATAGTCATTTCGAATATGAATATTATTTTTGGTATTTAAATACAATTTCTTGTGAGGCACTCAAGAGAAGTTGCGAGATGACATTAGAGCCTTGATTAATGAATTGAACGGAATTGATTAGCGATTACATAATATGATGAACATAGAAATAATAAAGCAAAATCAAGTCCTTAGACCATTTGTGTATAGATACTTTATTTTTATTCTTATATTTATTTTGTTTTTGTTCTCAATTATCATCTTATTAGGTTGCCTAGATAAAGTTAAGTTACAATAATCACGGTACTTAACGGCAATCATAAACCCAATCCCTGTGAAGACGATACTCACTCACCTTATACTCAAAACTTGACACCGTACGCTTGTGGAAATTTATTATACAAAAATATTAAGCATCAGGGGGCGTGAAAGCTCACCAACCACCGGAAATTATGGCAGGAGCGGGGTTTGCAAGTCCTCAGAAACTGGAGCTGCCGTTTTTCATAGGATACGAGCCACATGCGTGGTTCTTTATGGCGGAGCAATTCTTCTACGTCAATAGTACGCCGAAGGGAGAGAAGTTAGCCGCTGCCACCATGCACCTCGATAACGCAACACTGGATTTTTTTCAGTGGCTGGGGGCGCGTGCTCCGATACGTACCTGGGCCGAGTTCAAGTCCACCATGCTTCAGCGTTTTCGACCGTCCATGGCGGGCAACCAATACGAGGGGCTCATGAGCATCAAGCAGACGGGGACCGTGGGAGAATACCGTGGCCACTTTGAGAGGCTGTCGGCGCCGCTGCTGGAGGCGTTCGACGAGTTCATGAGAGCTTTCCTCCATGGGTTGAAAACGGAAGTTTGGGCCGAATTACGGTTGGCCCACACACCAACCTTGCTAGACCTGATGGAAGTGGCCCAGAGAATTGAGGAGAAGAACTAGGAATTGGGCGGGGCTTTGGAACAGAAATTCCAAGGAGGAATGGCATGGAATACTCAGAAAAGTTATGGGTCGGTGGAGGCTGTCACGTGGCCCATGCAGACCCTAGAACCCACACGTGTTCCCTTTAACCCTAAAGTGGCAGTGAACGAGGGAATGAAACCACCGCCATTCCACAACTCACCCAACACTCCTCCTTCGAACCACACTCCTCCGACACCCTTCCCACGCCGGAAAGACCCTTTTCATCGCCGTTTGACAGAAGCCGAAGCCTAAGAGAGGAGAAAGAAGGGTTTTTGTTTCCGCTGCGATGAGAAGTTTCACCCCGACCATCAGTGTGCGAATAAACCCCTCAACGTGGTGATCATTGCTGAGACTGAGAAAGAAGAAGAGGAACCACTGATTGAGAACGCGACGGGGGAGGAAGAGAGTATTGAGAATGCCCAAATGGAGCTTTCCTTAAGCTCGCTAGTGGGGATAACCGGCAACCAAACCTTGAAGCTAAAAGGGAACGTACAGGGAGTCATGGTCCTTATCAACGGAGGAGAGTTGCATAATTTTATCTCGTAACGGTTAGTGGAGGAGCTCGGTTTACCGGTAACTCCTACGAAGCCGTTTCAAGTTAAGATGGGGGATGGAGTGCGACAAGGAGGAAGCGGGATCTGCCAAAGCCTTCCATTGGAAATACAAGGGGTTTGTATCACTCAAGATTTTTTCCCTTTTCCCTTGGGCGTGCCGGAAGTGATTTTGGGCGTGGCTTGGATGAAACCGCTTGGGGATGTTTGTTTTAATTGGCAGCAACTCATAATGAAGTGTTCCATTGAGGGCCAACTAGTCACCTTCCACGGCAATCCAGCTTACACCAAACAACAGGCCCCTCTTAAGGCTATTATGAAGATGTTACTACAAGCTGAATAGGGAGCACTCGTGGAACTGCAAGCAATCCAACCGGAGGTACCTAGCCCCCCTTCCGCAGTGCCGGCAGGTTTACACAGCATCATCCATGAATTTGGCACCCTTTTTCTAGCCCCAACGGAATTTCCCCATCCAAGGGACCAAGACCACCGCATTCTTTTGGTCAGTGGCGCGTCACCCCCGAACGTTCGGCCCTACAGGTATCCCTACTCGCAAAAGACGGAAATTGAAAAGCTTGTGGCCGAGATGTTACAAGCAGGCATTATCCGGCCTAGCAACAACCCCTTTTCGAACCCTGTCCTGCTCGTTAAGAAAGACGGTGGATTGCGATTTTGCGTGGACTATCGCGCACTAAATAAAATC
This sequence comes from Morus notabilis, assembly GCF_000414095.1. Classification (NCBI taxonomy): domain Eukaryota; kingdom Viridiplantae; phylum Streptophyta; class Magnoliopsida; order Rosales; family Moraceae; genus Morus; species Morus notabilis. Next base: position 115,295 of record NW_010359585.1, read on the forward strand.
ACCATCAAAGATAAATTCCCTATTCCAGCAGTGGATGAACTCCTTGATGAGTTAGGAGGCAGTAGGATCTTCTCTAAACATGACCTCAAATCGGGTTACCATTAGATCCAAGTAATGGAGACTGACCAAGCCAAGACGGCATTCCGAACTCACGATGGCCACTACGAGTTCAAGGTAATGCCCTTCAGTTTATGTAATGCCCCGTCCACTTTCCAGAGCCTTATGAATGATATTTTTCGTCCACATTTGCGAAAATTCATGAGTGTTTTTCGACAACATCTTAGTCTATAGTCCTGACCTATCATCCCACATGAGTCACCTGCGGACTACCTTTGAACTATTAGCAGCAAACAATTTGGTTTTAAACGGTAAAAGTGCAAGTTTGGGCAGACTAGCATCGATTACTTAGGCCATATCATCTCGAGCGAGGGAGTAGTTGCTGACCCCAGTAAAATTGTTCATGTCGCGGACTGGTCAGTACCTCAGAACATCAAGGAGCTTCAGGGATTCCTTGGCTTGACCGGTTATTACTGCCAGTTCGTAAAAGGTTATGGCGCGCTGGCTGCCCCACTGACTCAGCTGCTTAAAAAGGAGTCTTTTGGGTGGAACTCCGCAGCACAAGCGACTTTTGAGGGTCTAAAAACGACCATGACCACCCTGCTTGTATTAACCCTCCCGGATTTTAGCACTCCTTTTGAGCTTGAAACGGATGCATCAGGCTTTAGTGTGGGAGCAGTCCTTATGCAAGGGGGCCAGCCAGTGGCATTTTGGAGCCAAGCCTTGTAAAAAAGGGCCCAAGCCCGTTCGGTTTATGAAAGGGAACTTATGGCTATTGTTTTGGCAGTAACAAAGTGGCGCCACTACCTTCTCAGGAGACACTTTATCATCAAAACTGACCAAAAAAGTTTAAAATATCTCCTGGAGCAACGGCTTATTAAAGGAGAATACCCGAAATGGGTGTCAAAATTAATGAGCTTTGATTTCGAAATTAGGTACAAGACAAGAACTTCTAACCGAGTGGCGGATGCACTATCACGGAAGGCCAATCTTCATGAGTTGGCCGCCATCTCTATTGCTTCCTTTGCAGGTTGGGAAGAGCTGGAGTGTGAGGTACAGGAGGATGCCAACCTCTGCCGTATCATTCAGGACCTTCTCGTTGACCCACACAGCCATCCAGATTACCAAGTGAGTAGGGGATATCTGACTCATCGGGGACACTAGGTACTTCCCAAAACGTCTTCCAAAATTCTCCTACTATTGGTTGAATTTCACTCAACTCCGACAGGGGGTCACTCCGGGTTCTTTCGCACCTACAAGCGAATTTCTCAGGTGCTCTATTGGGATGGCATCATAAGGGACGTCCAAGAGTATGTCGCTGCCTGCGATGTGTGCCAACGCAACAAGTACTGTTCTCTTACCCTCGCCGGCCTCTTACAACCACTTCCCATCCCTCAACAGGTTTGGGAGGACATCTTTATTGACTTCATTGGAGGGCTGCCGAAAACTCATGGAATGGATACGATCTTGGGTGTCATTGACCGGTTATCCAAGTACAGCCACTTTCTTTCCTTATGCCACCCCTACACGGCTAGAGAAGTAGCCACTTTGTTTATTCGCGAGGTGGTCCGCCTGCACAGATTTCCAAGGTCAATTGTTTCCGATCATGATCGCGTGTTCATTAGCTAATTTTGGTCCGAACTATTCAAGCAAGCCGGGACACAGCTAAAACTTAGCTCCGCTTACCACCCACAAACGGATGGGCAAACGGAGGTGGTTAATAGGTGTTTGGAGACCTACTTACGGTGTTTCACTGCAGGCAAACCAGGGACGTGGCCCAAGTGGGTGATGTGGGCTGAATATTGGTTCAATACCACCTTCCAGTCTTTGGCGGGAATAACACCCTTTCGTGCTCTGTATGGCCGAGACCCCCCAACTCCCTTGAAGTTTACGGATGATCCCTCCCCTGTGGAGGACGTGAATCAGCAACTAAGGGAACGCAATTCCATCCTTCAGGAACTCAAGAAGAATCTTCTCAAGGCCCAGGATCGCATGAAGAAGCAAAGCTGACCAGCGAAGGCGCGATGTCACTTTTCAGGAGGGTGAGTTGGTCTACCTAAAATTGCAACCTACCGACTACGTTCGCTGGCCCGTCGGCCGAATGAAAAGCTCAGCCCCCGTTTCTATGGTCCATTCTGTGTGCGGGAGCAAGTGGGAGCAGTTGCCTACAAGTTAGATCTTCCTTCCACTGCAAAGATCCACCTTGTTTTCCACATTTCCCAACTACGCAAGGCCATCATAGCATAAGCATCTATTAGTGATTTTCCTACTTTCCTCTTAGTGCCGATGGTGAGCTTCAAGTGCAACCTGAAGAAGTCATAGCCAGCCACAAGCTGCTCAACGGCGACCACGAAGTCCTCATTAAGTGGCAGGGTTTGGCCTCGTTTGAAAACACATGGGAGTCAGGAGCTCAGTTTCCGACATTCCACCTTGGGGACAAGGTGCATGTCATAGAGGGGGGAAGTGTTAGGAATGTTCGGTTTGGTAATGTGTATTCCAGGAGGCCCAAGAAGGGCCCAAATACCTAAGCTACAGGTGTGTCACTTGATGATTGGTCACATGGGAAATTCTGTTAGTGGCCTAACCGAATCATGAATAAAAGAGTTAGATGCTAGGAGTGAGATAGGGAATTAGTGGGTGGAGGTAACGGCACCTCGAAGCTGTGGGACTTGTAATTCTTTTGCTTCCATAGCTAATATCAGTTGAGAGCTCTGAGACATTCTCAGCTCTCCTTTCTCAATTATTCTTGTGTTTGGTTAGTTTTGGTGTGTGTTAGCTACTAGGAATTGTTCATTGCAGGTCGGTACCCATCAGAATCAAAGTGAGAACGTATCATTTTACTTGACAAGCAGAATAAGGCAAAGAGAAGATGATTCTATTAGATTTCATTTACTGATTTCTTCAATTGCAGAAGACGTTGCCTCCTAAATCAATGCTCCCTTCCAAAAATGAATTTTCTTTTAGATGTCCTTTCAAATACTAAGCAGACATATATAGCACTAGTCTTAACCAGCTGAAGCATATTACAAAGTTTATACAAACATTGTACTAACAGCAATGGTGGAGCTAGGGTTTTATTTCAAGGGGGGCATAATCTAAAAAAGTGAAAAATGTGAACTTCTTGCATAAATATAAAATTTTGTGAAGAGTTTAATGATTTTTAATTTATCATTCTCTTAAGTGTTAAGCTAGTAAACAAAATTTAGTATAATGGACTGAAATGAACGTTTTCAATCAAAATGTGTTTTCAGCCTAACAGAAACTATGTAAATCGATATTTCTTAATGTAGAAATTGGATCAAAATTTGGAGCAAACCAAGCAAAAAGGGGCACAAAGGTCCCTTCCTAGCAACAAGAGGCGCGCGCCCGCACAACATAATGGCACGGGCACGCCATCAAGAAGGGCACACCATCAGCGCTCCCTGGTAGAATGGACCGGCGCGCGCCTGTGCCGAGCTGATTGAAGTTTGGGTCATTTTTGGGCCTTGATCGGATTTGGATGGCCTAGGAGAGACCACTAAGACACAAAAATCCTAATTTTAAGGGGCACACTTATCAAGGAGGATTTGAGGCATAAACTTCAAGAACAAGAAAGAGCTTGGAGGCTAAAATTGGAGGATTTTCTTGGAGACATCTTGGAAGACTCTTGAAGATTGAAGCCTTGAAGATCACTCTACTCTAGTTTCCTCTTAATCTCTACCTTTTTATTTTGATTTTCATTTGAAAATTGTAATTGGATTATTGTAACATGGTTGCTTTTATGATTTTGAAGATAATTATGCTTATGGATTTGACTATGTGTGGCTAGATTTCTAATCTAGGGCCTTGATGTAGCTAGCTTGCACTTTGTTATGGATATTTAGTTGGTTGTTAATGAAATCTTGACTCAAATCATTTGTGTTTCTCTTGAACTTAATGCCTCTAGTTTGATTGGAAAATAGACTAGTTTCTTTGATATTTGGGTTGATGCTCGGGAGAGATTAGTTCGAATGTCGGTATAGGGAAGCACAATCTAATGTTGTGAGACCGGGAGGTGATCAACACGTAGGTAATTGTTATGAGAATCTTGGTAATTGTGAGACTGAGAGGTGATCAAATGCATAGATAATCATTGAAAGGTTGAGCTTAATGAATGTGTTTACCCAAGTTAGATAGGGATATTGGCTTGTTTATTTGCACATTTTGTCTTACTTGACGCTCGGGAGGGGTAGTGAGATTAATTTAGAAACCTTAGATTAATGAATTGAGTTAGATTAATTGGCAACCACTAAATAGGAAGACCTAGGGAGAGCGAAGCGAAATCAAGACCCCTAGAACTCCATTATTATTGTTATTTCCATCCGTAATTTTGATATTTAGTTACGTATTTTGTTAAATCTTATTTTATGGCTTAATTAGTTCAATTACTTTGCTTTTATTGCTTAAAATACTTAATTCACTCGATTTCGGTTGCCTAGATAAAATTTAGTCACGAACACTCACGGTACATAGTTTAATTCTCGAAAATTCAATCCTATTGGGAAGATATTCCACTTTTTAGTCACATTATTACTTTTACGACCTATGCACTTACGTAAATATCGCAACAACAAACTTCCTCACAAGTACAAAATTACTAGTCTATAGCTCTCTCTTCTCTCTAGAATTTTAAGAGTCACGCATATGTCTCTTCTATAGCACTAGTATGGTGAGGTTAATTTTGAACCGGTTCTTTCATGAATTTAGAATTCATTCCAAAAGATTTAGGATTTGTTTAAGCAGTGATGGTGGTTCAATGAGATTAGAAGAATTAAATAGGAGCTCAAGTTTCTTCATTTCAGTTTATTTAGATGCAGTAACATGGATCTGTCAAACATTGTAAATCATCTGCAGCAAGGAGAAAGTCGAAGGTTTTAGGAAGAAGTTTAATGGAACAAAATATGTGGTGATCATCGAGGTTCTTAAGAATGTGAGAAGGGATAATCTGAAGATTACAAGGATAAATTGGGGGAGTTGTGAAAAACATAATTCTACTTGGTGATAGCAAGAAGACTGGATGGCGCATTCTCATGAATAAACTCAATATACTTTTGGGAACGGCGAACTTCTTTCCAGATAGACGAAGAGTCAAAGAGGCTAGAACAAAAAATGAAAAACGTCACTTTCAGAAGCAAGAGTTAGCGCAAGGAAAAGAAGAACAGCGGTATGGAAATGCTCCATGCCTGATTCATAAGTAAAAGTTTGGAGAAGAGAAAGGAGTACAAGACTATAGAGAACCTTGTTTGGAAGGCAACGACAGCAACATAGTGAAGTCATGGAAGAAAGCAGTGGTCATTTACAAAAACATATTGGAGAACAGTTGGGATAAGATCAAATTTTGCTGTAGAAGAAAGGCCGAGGAGGACCAAAGTGGTTCCATTAGCAGCAAACAGGGCAGTGACGTGGTGTCAAGACGAAAAGGAGATCAGAAAAGCTACTCGAAGGAAAATCTTTGTACCAAAACAGGAAGTATCTTGCAAAAATGGAACCATGGTCAATGTGTTCGCATTGGGACCAGGTTCAGATAGAAGCCAGGAATTGCTGGATAGGCATAGATGGTCTTCCTCTCAATTTGTGGAACATTCACTGCCTAAAGATTGTCGGAGAGGCATGTGAAGGCTTGCCAAATAGCTCCAGAAACTCTAAACCAGACTTTCCTTCAATTTGCAAAGATTAAAATCAGGGGTCCCAAGAAGGGTCTTATGCAGCCAATCCTAGAAGTTCCATGCCAAAGGGCCAAAATTCATCTTGGCCTCTTCAACTTAAGAAATTATGAAGATGGCCTGGGTTACATCACTGAAGGTATGATTCTCAGAAGCGTTACAGACACTAGAGAAGGTAATGATGTAACATACAGAATCATACGTGGAAGCTATCCTACGAGAGGAAGGGTACAACGTGGATTAAAAAAAAAGGATAGAAGCAGAGGAATGAAACCCCAAAAAATTTGGAAAGTACAAAAACGTAGGGGAATTTTCGGGGACAGCAAAGAAGATCTCAAAAAAGGAGGGGAGGAAGAAGAAACGAATTCTCGTGCGCTCATATTAAATGCCTCTGTGGGGCCTACAATACAGATGGATAAAAGAATTGAAGCTTTGAATATGATACAGTTCTACGAAGAGGAGATGGATAGTCAATTAGAAATAAGATGCCTTAAGGAAAAAATAGATGGGGTAAATAACAGCCCATTAAACTTGGGCCTGGATTATAGCAGCAAGCCCAGGAAAGTGAATTCGGCCCTAAGGAGTCTAGACGGAGAAAAAAAATGTTGATCACTTAAGCCCAACAACATACTCGGTGCCTTGCATTGGACGACATCAGCGGAAAAAATAGGGCATTTGAAGGAGATAGATGGAACTGATTGAGACCCAAAGGCAAATACAACTTTAAGAAGGGAGAAATCAAAACGATATCTTTCAACAAGGAGATAGAAGGAATTAAAAAAGGAAATAGCCAGATATCACTCAATTAGTATGGAGATCGGGAAGAAAAAGAAAGCATAGATTCTCCAAGATCAAAGGGGCTATGCTCACATAGATTATTTCAAGAATAAGAAGAGAAGAGCTTACAGATAGGCTTTCCTAGAGGAGACGGGCATTGAGGAATGCAGATTAAAACTGCAGGAAGACGGATTGGGAGAGGAAGAAGAAATTCTGGATGTCTATCAATTCTGGTTTACGTTAGAGAGCGGCAATGAAGACTCAAAGGATATAGGATATGAAGGCTCCTACCTTTCAAATTCGGAGGAGATCCCAGTCGGAGAAAGTGAAGCAGATATAGTGGAAGATATACCAAGACTGTTCGAATAACAGCCAGATGGGGGAGACCCTTCGGCCAGAGAACAGGTAAGTGATCCTTCGCATAAACCTACTTTAGAGAATTCTTTAATTCAATTGATCAATTTCGGGATGGGAATGGGGTAGAGAGTGAGAGTCAAATTCCTACAAACAACCTAAGTCTGGGGTATGAAATCAACCACGGGATTCCCAATTCTGTAGACCCTAGAGTCAGGGATAGTTACAATGGTGAAAGTCCTAGCCTAATTCCAATCGGAGCATATTCAAGGATAAACACAATGGAGAGGAGCCGGGAGTTATTGGAAGATAATCATCAAGCCCAACCAATTATAGCCTTGTCTAAGGAGTAGTGGGATGTGATTCACAGGGTAGTAGAAAGGATATAGTATAAGGATCCAAAAAACTCAGAAATTGTTAGACATTGCAAGCCAAAGAGAGGCCTCAGGGAACTTAGAAACTTGGAAAGTAGTCTCAACTATAATAAGGAAGGTAGAAATCAGGGGAGTAAAAGAAAATATCAATGAAAATTGTTTCATGGAATGTAAGGAGTATAGGTTCGGCTAGAAAAAGAGTGATAAAGGAGACTTTGAATAGATTAAAGCCGGACTTAGTTATATTGCAAGAGACTAAAAAAGAAGTTTTGAACAAAAGAATCATTGGGAGTTTGTGGAAAAGAAGATATCGGAGTTGGACGGCTCTTCCATCAGTGGGTAGGTCGGGAGGTATTGTAGTTATTTGGTATGATAATAGGGCGATACAAGTGAAAGTTTGATTGGACAATTCTCGGTGTCAATCAAGATATAGAGAGGAGTTTATTCTTGGTGGTTGTCCGGGGTGTATGGGCCTAATTCCTATAGAGAAAGAACCTTGTTTTGGGATGAATTGGTGGGGTTGAATTCGATTTGTGAGTCAAATTGGTGTGTCGGGGGACACTTCAATATCACTAGATTCAGCCATAAGAAACTTACGGTAGGTAGAGTTACAAGAAGTATGAAGGTGTTCGACAAATTCATAAGGGAGGGGGAACTGGGGGGTTTAGTTTTGTCAAATTCTAAATTCACATGGTCGAACTTTAGACAGGATGTGGCTAAAAGTAGAATTGACAGATTCTTAGTCACAAGTGGCTGGGAAAGTCCATTCAAGGAGGTTAGGCGAGAGGTGGGAATAAGAGCATGCTTGGATCATTTCCCTCTAATTCTGTTTACTGAGCCGATTAAGTGGGGACCTGATAAGATCGAAACCGACTTTAACACAAATCACACAAGATGGAAGGTAAGAAAAACTCGGTATTAGAATTAATGGCTGAAATTTGGGTACATAGAACGGTGGATATGGGGGTGTTCGAGTGATCCCTTGCACTCCCAAATCTCACAACAAAATACACTCAGGAATAAGCTCCCTTCTCCCCTTTTCCTCTCTTCTTTTTATTCTCTCCTGAAACTAACCAATGCCTATTTTTCAGGATCTCGACACTGACTCCGAGGCCTAACTAACTAACTTTTCATAACCCAATCCTTCCCAATTGCCAGCTCAGCTCCTTCCTCTTTCTTCTGAAGATCCATTACTCTGCACACTGTCCCATCATGCTCTCCTACGCTTGCAGGTTCCTTCCCGTGGAATCGCCGCCGAACATAAGTAAAACGGATGGGTGGCTTATCAGGACCAACCCCTTTTCGGTTTGAAAACATGTGGTTAGACCATCCAAGTTTTAAAAGAGAAGTCAAAGTATGGTGGGAAAACATGCATCCAGCGGGGTTGGGAAGGTTTCAAATTTATGGAGAATCTGAAAGAGTTGAAGGATAAAATCAAGGTTTGGAATAGGGAGTCATTCGGGGACATGAATTTTGCAAAAAAGTGAGCTCATGGAGAAAATTGAAAGGCTGGATAGCAAGGGGGAGGACAATTTTTTGAACGAAGAAGAGAGGGAGGAAAGAAGAATCCTAAGGAATAGACTTGAAGAAATAATTTTTAAGGAGATGATAGCTTAGAAGCAAAAGATGAAATTTGGATGGATTAAGGAGTGGGATGCTAATACGAAGCTATTTCACAAGTTGTTAAGCAATAGGAAGTACAAAATTGCAATCATAAGGTTGGAAAGGGATGATGATACGGTATTGGAGAACAAAGAGGAGATTGAAGGTGAGATTATCTCGTTTTATGAGAGGCTGTTCAAAGAGGAGTAAGTAGGTTCTTGGTCTTTTGATGGGCTGGATTGGAATGTGATTCCGGAGGACAAGGCACGGTGGCTTGAGAGACCTTTTGAGGAGGAGGAAGTCAAATTGGCGGTCTTTAGTAGTGACAAGGATAAATCGCTTACTGCAGGCTTTTTTCAAGAGTGTTGGGGTGTGGTGAAAGGAAACTTGCTTAAAGTCGTAATGGTGTGATCAATTCATACAGATTCTAGAAGATTGAAGGATTACAAGCCAATCAGTTTGGTGACAGATCTCTACAAGATCATAGCAAAAGTATTGGCAAACAGATTGAGAGAGGTGCTTAGTGATACAATTTCAACATCGCAGGGTGCATTTGTGAAAGAGAGGCAGATTTTAGATGTGGTGCTCACGCAAATGAGGCAGTGGAGGAATATTAGTCAAAGAAGAAAAAAGGATTGGTGTTCAAAGTAGATTTTGAAAAAGCCTACGACCATGTGAGATGGAGATTTCTAGACGAGGAGTTGGAGAAGAAGGGTTTTGGTGACAAATGGAGGCTTTGGATGCATGGATGTCTATCATCGGCCAACTACTCGATTATGAGTAATGGAAGACCTAGAGGAAGATTTGGAGCCTCAAGGGGACTAAGACAAGGAGATCCACTATCTCCTTTTCTTTTCACCCTAGTAGCGGACGTATTGGGTAGACTAATGGACAAAGCTCTCGAATTGGGTGTGGTGGGAGGATTCTTAATTGGAAGAGAGGCGGTTTCAGTGTCACATCTATAGCTTGCTGACGATACATTGTTTTTGCTAGACTTGAGTGTAGGCAACATCATGAAGGTCAATGCAATTTTAAAGTTCTTCACTTCTTGCTCGGGATTGAAGATTAATATGGGCAAGAGTATAGTGGTGGGCATGAATTTAGAGGAATCTTCAGTTCAAGAAGTTGCGGTAGCTTTAGGGTGTGAAGTTGGTGAGTGGCCTTTGAAGTATTTGGGTTTGCCATTGGGAGGAAATGTGTTGTCTTTAGAATTCTGGTTCCCCGTCATTGATAAGGTGGGGAAAAGGTTGGATGGTTGGAAGAAGGCCTTTTTATCAAAGGGAGGGAGATTAACTCTAATTCAATCAGTCCTCGCAAATATCCCTATTTATTACTTGTCTTTGTTTCGGATCCCCGGGTCGGTTGTGGAGATTTTGGAGAGAAAGATGAGAAACTTTCTCTTGGAAAACCAGGAGGGAGACAATTCAAGGAGTTTGGTGGCTTGGGAGGTTGTATCGAGAAGCAAGGAAAAGTATTAGGAATTTGAAGAAGAAGAACATGGCTCTACTAGGAAAATGGCTTTGGAGATTTCCAATGGAACAAAATTCTTTGTGGGCTAAAGTTGTTATTAGTAAATATGGGCTACAAGCAAATGGCTGGGACTCGAACCTTGTAACTGGGGATCTTTTAGAAATCCATCTCTCAGGGGTTGGGTATCTGCCTTCAAAACACTAAAATGAGAGTTGGGAATGGGATTAAAATATTGTTTTGGAAAGACAGATGGTGTGAAAATGAGTCTTTGCAAGTTTTATTTCCCCGTCTTTTTAGAATCTCGGATCTTCCTAATGCTTCAGTAGCACAAGTTCGCTTACTATCCGATAATGGTGATCAGAATTCAAATCTTGGTTTTAGAAGAGGTCTTGACGATAGAGAAACAGAGGATTTGACTTCTTTACTTCAATTAAACAATTCATGTCCTCTTCAGCCAACTAATTCTGATCAGAGAGTTTGGTTGTGTTATTCTAAGGGTTTCTCATGCCAATCTTTCTTTGCTGCTCTAGTAAACATGCCTGATATTTTTAATTTTTAATCCTTCAAATTCATTTGGAAGTCTAGTGTCCCCCATAGAATTAAAGTTTTCGCTTGGTTGGTTGCGCTTGGGAAATTAAATACTTGTGGCTTGGTGCATAAGCGAAACCCCCATAGGGCTCTATCCCCTTCTTGGTGTGTTCTCTGTAGGGCGAGTGATGAATCCATTGATCAATTATTGTTGCATTGTCCCGGTCTGGCAGAAATTCATATTAGAAGTTGGAGTCTTCAGGGTGTTCCCGGCTCACTATAGCTCGGTTTTGAAGGAGTTGACAGGCGTGTAACTAAATAAAATAGCTAGAGTGCTATGGAAATGCATGGTGTTGTAGGTTATTTGGACTTTATGGTCGGAAAGGAATGCTAGAATCTTTGAAGAAAGAGAGACGGATATCAATGATCTTTATGAGAAAGTTCACAGCATCCCTTTGGGCATCTTCTGACAAAACCTTTAAGAATTTTCAATTTTCCTTTTACTTTGCTTGTTTTGAATTGGAAAGATGTGATTGGCTTCTAATTTGGAATCATGTTTGGTTTTAAATACGTTTTTGTTTCTCTAGTGTCCTAGGAAGAGGATACCTTATCCTCTTTTCTCTTGTATTCTACATATTTAATTTTATCAGTAAATTCTTTTTTCTTATCAAAAAGATCATCTTCCACCGTTGAAGACCCATTGTGCAGTCTAGATGAGCTAATAATAGCTTCTGTCTATATCAAACAAGATCTAGGCAACAACATCAAGAGCAAATAAGTAGCCTAGCATCAACAAGATGCATGACACGCTTCTAAAAATCAAATATAATATATATACATATATATATACACATGTATGTGTATGTACATAAATAGCCTATGTATAATCATGTTACTAGAATATAATAATAACTCCTTAAATTAAGAATGGGCTGAGGTTATTAGAAAGATATTGATCTACACTCCAATTAACAAGCCAATTCCACAATTCTAAGTTCATTTGGATACCAGATATGAGCAGAATAAAAGTGCGATTAACTATGGGAACCATGTTTAGGTGCACTGCAATAAAAGGAAAGATACTACATCGATAGTCACAATGAATATGCACCGATTTACTATAGCATCATATAGAAACATGATACGCAAAAACCACAGAAGCATCAGAGAGGATAACATCAATAATGTCACTAGGATAAGTGCATTTTATAGCCGTTTATAAAGTAAATAAGCACCAAGAAATTGAGAAGATAATTCTGAAGTTGATCCACATCATTTTTAAAAGCAGTGAGCAGCTAATATACAATGGAGGTATACATGGATGCTTAGCAAACAAACAACTTGTTGAAGTCAAATTCTGTCTCCAACTCCAAAACTCAGAGTTCTCAAGAATTATCTCTCCAAATTCTCAAGAACTGATCTTTTTCTCTCACTAATTTCTAGTAAGAATTTCTCAAATGGCCCAAAAAAGATCCCTTTCTCGTAGGGGTACATTTTTTCATAGGTTTTCAATCCTTGTTTTGAACTTCCTTTACTAAAGATTTGTACACGTCAGCTTCTAAGTTCCTGACCTGAAGATCTTTTCCTTCAGTAAAATTTTTGTGCGGTCTAATCTTCCGTGTGACTAAATCTTCTGCAGGGCCTTTTGTACTTTTCCTACTTTTATTAAAACGTCGTCGTTTTCTATTAAGCCACACTTCTAAACCATCCAAGAAGAAGCAAAAGGTCTCTGAAGATACTTCCCAGGGGTTTTCTCGACCTCCAACAATTGATTCACATTCTTGCCAAGGGTCTTAAGAACTTCCGCCTGTTAGTTCCCAAATTCTTTCCCCAATTATTTTTCAGCCTCTTTTGTCTACTCCAGTTGTACAGAGCTTATCACAATCTCCTATTCTTCCATCCAACCCGTTCCTTGCTACTCCAGATGCTCCACAGCCTATTTTTGCTTCCATAGTTACACCACTTAATCCCCAAATAAATGGTTTGATTCAATTTTTAATATTGATTCTCAACCATTCCCAACTTCCTCTATTGTTAGTGAAGACATTAATCCTGTGAGCGGCATTAACCCTTCCTTTAATCGAAAGGCCATTTTTACTACATCAAACCGTTACATTCCTTCATCCCCCAAAAGTGAATCTGCTCCAACTTCTTCTAGTGTTAGAAGGGAATTGGCTCTTCCCACAACCTCCATGTCTTCAAGTTCAGCTCCAGTCGCTGATTTTTCTTCCGGTCCTCTTCTTCAAGCAAATTTCGTCAATTAAATGCTTTCCGATCTTTAATTTTACATCATTCTCTCATCTTACCCCTGTACTTATATTTGGATTTACGCTTCACTCTCATTTCAGCTTCATTCTCAATTTGATGTTATCATGCTTACAGCTGCCTTCAAGATCCATTCTTTGGAAAAAGAACTCACGGAAGCCAATTTTAGATTGGAACCTGCAAAGTATCATCTTCATGAAGCTGAAGCTACTATCCTGAAGTTGCAATCACTATTAGATGCCAATTCGGACAAATTCAGCAAAGAAACTTCCCAGTTGAAGTCAACTCTAACTGATTATCAGAAGGAAAATGATGATTTGCAGAGTACGGCCACAGAGCTTTCCGCTCGTGAAAGTGCATTGAAAGAAATGTTGGCTTCGAATAATGAAGAAATTGGCACTTTAAGAATTCAACTGAGCGAAGTTTTACTCAAAGAATCTATTTCTCACAAGAAAGAAGAAATTTCCAACTGCAGGGTTCAAGAGTTAACCATCATTATCCGCGATCTTGAAGAGGAAATGCCTACCTCTTCCTCTGATTCGACTGCACTAGGCCAATTATCTGCAGAGAATGCTCAGCTTCAAGTTGACGTTTCTGAACTGCAGCGAACTCAGGCAAGCACAGCTTTGGGCTACTTCATTTATGGCTTGGCTCAAGGTTCCCTTTCAGTTGATAGAGAGAAGTTAAAGATGGCAACGATCATTCTGCACTTCTTGGTCTTCCGTTGGACTCAGTTGATGTTGCCAACCTAATCTTTCTGCATAAGAAATAGATTTTGACTTCTGTCTAATTTTCTATCATATAGCCTCAACTTTATTTTGTTCTTGTCTTTGTAAATTTTGAACTATTTCTTTTGAATTTCAGAATTTGTTTGCTTTTATTCCAATGAATGCGCAATTCTATATGTCTTTGCACTTTCTTTTTGTATATTTTGCCAGATTTTGAATTTTGCTAACGTTCTTCTCATTTCATAATCTAAATTCTGAATGAACTTAAACTAACAAAATTCTTACACGCTATAGTTCACATCCTTTAAACTTGAACCATAAAAATGAGCTTAGAATTTTCTAGGACAAATCATCTATTTGAGCTTTCAATGCTCCAAAGGGAACTTTTGAGTTCTTCAAAGCTTCATGCCAGTCATTTTCCATTTAGACTTTATTTAACAATTCTCATTTGAAGCTTTTATTTTTGCTTCCGACTGAAACTTTTCGTTCGAACATTTTTCATTTGAATCATCACATATTAAGTTTTCCAATCTTATTCTCATTCGACCTTTCTCATTCAGATATTCTCATCCGGCCTTTCCCACTAGGAACTTTACTCAAACTTCCCAGTGAGATTTTCACTCAGTCAATTCCCACTCGGGCTATCTTGTCTGGGCTATCTCACTAGGAACTTTACTCAAACTTCCCAATGAGAATTTCGTTCGGTCAATTCTCACTCAGGCCTTTCTCATTCGGATATTCTCATCCGGCCTTTCCCACTAGGAATGTTACTCAAACTTCCCAGTGAGATTTTCATCCAGTCAATTCCCACTCAAACTTCCCAGTGACATTTTCCTTCGCGCTTTTTATTCGGAATTTCTCGCTGGGAACATAATCTTAAGTTTCCCAATAAGGCTTCCATTCAGGCCTTCTCCCATTCGGGCTTTTCATTTGTGCCTTCTTGTTGGGAACTTTATATTTGGTTCCCCTTTACTTTTACAACTTCTAACTTTCCTTCTCAATGTCATTTTCTAATTCTCTCTCTCTCTCTCTCTAATTTCTAGTAAGAATTTCTCAAATGGCTAGAAAAGACCCCTTTCTATAGGGGTACAGGTATTTATAGGTTTTCAATCCTTATTCTAAACTTCCTTTACTAAAGATTCGTCCACGTCAGCTTCTAAATTCCTGACCTGAAGATCTTTTCCTTTAGTAAAACTTTCGTGCAGTCTAATCTTCTGCAGGGCCTTTGTACTTTTCCTACTTTTATTAAAACGTCGTCGTTTTCCATTAAGCCAAACAACTTCGTTTTGTCTTGATTCATTCTTCATCCCCACACATCTTGAATTCTGAAACCTAGAAAACTAAGCTATTCATCGTTCTGTCATTGCATTATGTACTTACAACATCAAAATTGCATGGCACAAGAAGCAGACATACCTTTTCTCCCACTTTCTCCTGTTGTTCCTTCACTTTCTCTTGTAATTTCTTTAATCTCATGTTCACCCTTAATCGCTTTTCCTGTTTGTATCAAGAGAGACCAAAATAAGTTCCTTTCACATGTGCAAATAACTCAATTGAAAAGAGAACCAACAACACAAATCATTTTGTCAGAAACTAAGACGAAAGAAAATAACATGGAAATGAGATCATGCCTTCACATAGCTAACACCAAGCTCTTTCCTTGTGTATCCACGATCCAAGTTTCTCATAACATACTGGTTATAATCTTTTACTATTCTCATTATAATGTCTGATGTAGAAATCCCTTCTGTTCGTTTCGTTTCCTTAAACTTCCCGATCTTTTTAACCTACAACAATTGTTTGGGTAAGTAATTACCCTTAAAGGATAAAATAAATAAAGAAAAGAGAACGAAGAAGAAAGCTATGTAGAAAACATACAAATTCATAAACATCGTTTGCAGCTCCACTGGCATCCGCATAACTGTAGAATCCATCAAAGATTATTCAATCTCTAAATGCTTAGTCATTTGATAGCATCATATAATGAACAAACAGAATAACTATAAAATCTATCTACAATGCTTTTATACATGTATAACACTTAAGATAAGCCATATCTTTTCAATATACAAAACACCAAACAAAATAAATTAAATAGACTATTCTATCATCATCTTGAACTATTCCATTCACCAAAAACATATAGCAACTCTTAGGCCCAAGTACGGAAATCTGAGTTCATTATCCTTACGGAAGTGAGTCATGAGCCACATAGTCAATATTGTGCTTATCAAGAAATTCTTGTGAGATCACCCAAGGTGCATCAGGAATGACTTCATCCACCCATCTGCACAACAAAAACAAGAAGACCCACTTTCCCCATTACACAAATAGGCAAATGACATTCCTTAATACACAATGCCTCTGCCAAATGACACGACACTTTTTAACAAATGAAAATCAAATTAGAGGAAAAGGATCACACTTGCAATGACGGAGAGATTCATAACGTTCAGACTCGGTCATAACAGTTTTTCCTTTATACTTGTGCGTGGTTTCATCATTGCAACATCCAACAAGCAGATAGGTATTAAGGAATCTGAATCCACAAGTAGATCAATAAAAGATTAGTGCATGTAAGCAGATTACAGTAAATATCGCTACTTTTCTAGAAAATCCTATTTAATCCTCTGCCATTATATTTAGGATTCAGTGCAACATAGAGGATTTAAATGCCACAATTTGCAAAACTGGCTAAATAAAGTATTAGGACGAAAATAAAAGAGTTAATACTACAGGCCAAATTCCATTTCGATATTGACTTTTAAACCGTCCAATAACGAGTCTCTAATCTATCAAATTACCCAAAATTAGTAATTCTCTCCATCCGACTCTCAAAGTCTTGAAAAAAAATAAAAATAAAAAGGTACGTGAGGATCACAATTTAGTGTTGTAAGGTTGCATGTCCTGTCACGAGGGTTTAGAAGAAAATCGTGCATTTTTCTGTTGACATTTTAACAATGGATGGATGAAAGAACTAATTTGGTACAATCTGATAAATATTTGGTATATAGTTCGGGGACTAAATATGAGTTTAACCCAAAACAAAAATGTGCTCAAAGTTACAAAAACAGTTTTCTTTATATTGGGTACTGATAAAGAGACGGAAAAAAAAAAGTAATAACAAAGAAATAACAATTATGTAAATAGATAGTCCAACAATCAAATTACGATTGAAATAACAAACACAGAGAAGAAATTCCATAGAAATAGAAGATTAAACACTACATCCAATAATTCTCGGAATCAAAACTAATAACGTGTTAATCAATATTGTTCCTATAAGATTAAGGACAAAACCGATCCATGAATTACAGAAATCCTACAATTTATGGCAAAATTTCCTGCAAATGATAAGAGAGAACGAAAAAGACTAAAGCAGATCAAACGAGGAACAAACAAACAAAAAGAAAAGAAAAGAAAACCAGAAAATTACGATTTCTTGGCTTGCTCAAGAGAGCGAGCGTGGCCGGAGTGGAAGAGATCGTAGATCCCGTCGGCGTAGACTCGGACAGGGCGGTCCTCCTGAGACGACGTCGGATCGGCCATCGAATTGGAATTGGGATTGGAATTGGAATTGGAATGATTGCCGATAGAGGTACTAGAATCCTTGGCCTTCGCCTCTGCCATTCCCAATCCTATTGGCTATCTCTATTTCCTCTCTCTCTCTCTCTCTCTCTCTCTCTCTCTCTCTCTCTCTTGGTTCTTTTCAGTTCTTAGCTTTCTCACTTCTCTGATCATTTGTATTCCCACCTCAGAGTACGCGGTAATTCCGTTTTCCCATTTTTCATTTTACTTTAATTAACGAAAAAGAAATAGTAATGATAATACCGACAAACCGAATTTTTCTTGGGCCCTTCCTTGGAAGGCTAAACAGTCAATAGCTCGGAGAAAAAAATGATTCGGGTGCGTTTGTTTTGAGAGATTTGCATAGTTCAAACTTTAAATCATATTTTTAGTTTTCCTATAGTGTTTTTTTCTAATAAAAAAATTAAATTTTAAATATTAAAATTATAAATTATAATTTAAAATTATCCATCAGACATATTATATTTTTTAAGCATCCATTTGTAAAATGTATTTAAACTCATAATTTTAGTTGTATAATAGTATTTTATTCTCATAAAAAATTTAAATTTAAAAATTTATCACCAATAATTCTCTCAAAAAGTTGTTATCAATGAATCAAAATTACTAATTTAAACGTATAAACTAATCAAGCCCTAAGGTGTTTTTTCTTTAGGACTTTCTCTCAGGTAAAAAGGCCTACTGTAATATTAATTTCTAATCATTAAATCTGATTAAAATAATATAAAATTAAAAATAAATAATTTTTAATATAAATTTTATGATTAAAAAATAAATTACTACACATAATTTATTTTTTCAAATTCTATTAAAAAAACTTTTTTTTTAAAGAATTTTTAAAAACATTTATAAAAATAAATTATCCATAGATGTTTATTTTTCCACCCTTAAATATATACATAAAAACCGTCGGTTATTGATGAGGATGGTTTTTTTTTTTTTTCCCCATAAGTAAGCAGGATGTTGACAGATGATGTAATAGGCTCGAATTCTGAGCCACTGTTTTCCTTTCCACATTGGGAGACTTCTGGATGATCAGAGAAAATAAATAGAAAGCCAAAAAGAGTCTTTTTCCCATTCTTCAAACAAATAGAAAACCAATCATCTTTGGAGGGACAATTTTGACATTCAGAAGTCTGGTAAATTGTGTAAAGTTAGAGCATTTATTGGAAAATTTTACAATCATCTTGCAATTTTTCTCATGAATATATACTCATGTGATTATTTTGGATGTGGAGTCTTTTTTTTTTTTTTCTCAAGTCTCAGTTTCCCTTAAAAACTGCATGAGTAAACAAAATTTGATAAATGAAACTTTAAGAAATGCATGTGATTTTATTCTTTGAAAGCGTGAGAAAGATAAAAGAGATACAAGGTAGATCACAATATCATACTTGCCAAACTTGATTGGATTTAAAGTAATATATATATCAAAAGTTTATTAAATTAATTTAAAAATGAAAAACAACAAAAACTATATTCCATAAAAATAAAATAAATAAAAAGAATAAGTATTGGAATAATTAGTGGAATATTCTTGAAAATCCGGTACATGGACGAGGGATGTGTATTCGGACAACAACAAATCAGATTCCTGCACGCAAGATATCATATACATAACGCGTATATCAAGATTTATTCTTCCTAATTACCTTGTAGGTCCTTAATTTTCCAGGCTTAACTATTATTCTTCGAATCCTTTCTACTTTTTTCTTTTTTTTTTTTTTTTTTTTTTTTTTTTTTTTTTGGGGGGGGAAGGGAGCTTTCTTCTTTATTGTTATTACGTGATCTTCTACATATAGAGAATACGAGAATTGAATTTGATGGAGCTCCAAGCAACAACTATCATATCCATAATTTAAGGTTACTAATGTATTTACTCTAAAAACCATACAATTATGATTAACATAAACAATAAACCATGCGTTTCATCTGAAATGAGAAATTAATAAATGGAATAAATAACAAACTTTATTGCTAGTAAATGTATAACAACTTAAAATTTAATGCGTTAGGGCCTGATGGTGCCTACGATACAACAGTTTCCCTTCACAATTTATGGAGGCCCTTGCATCTCTTGTTATCCTTAGGCATTTCCAAGCTTCTATAGATATAGGCATCGTTCATTTCACCGATTCGAGTTTTGTTACAATAAAAAGCTCTCAGAAATAATCACATTTAACTTTTTTGCTACAGTAAAAAACTCTCGTATAAAGTCACATTTCAACTCGAATTAAAAACTTGAATCAGTAAATTAAACGGGCCTATAGCTTTCTAACAGTATACTAAACTTTTAGGATAGCAATCTTCTACTCCATGAGGCAAGTCGATTCACTTAAATTTTTTTTTTTTAAGTTTCTCGATCATCTGTTAAATTTTGTGTGTTCTAAATAATATCTAATAAATTATATTATAACACGTGAACCGATTGATGCACAATTAAAACATGAAAACAAAATATTTCAAATTGTTTAAAATGTAATTGATTAGACACCATTTAAGATACCAAAATGGACAAATAATTTGAGTCCCTCGTGAGGAAATTTATCGAGTATAGAGTTGCCTTGTGTGCTCTATCAGTGTGGACAACCCTGCCTCTTGAGTGGATGAAGGTGAAATTTTAATATATAAATGATGATATCTGGGGATGTACTCCTTTTATAATAGAATAAAATAATTAAATATGAGTAATGGTAAATAGAAGGCCATGTACTCTCTCTTATTTTTAGTCTTAGAAGTACTATGGGCCGAACCTATTTTGGTGTCTATAGTTTCAGGTCTATCAAATTGTCTAACTTAGTCATTTGGTCTCTCTAGTTGTTAAAATCTCAACGGAAGAGATACATGACTTTCTTCGTAACATCCGTATCCTAATATATAAAGTACCAATTTAGTTTTTAAAATAAATGACCGTTTAGTTCGCTAATTTAAATTTTTAATTCGAGTTGAGAAGTGACTTTATGTGAGAGCTTATGTGACTAATTCTGATAACTTCTTACTATAACAAAACTTGAATTCTAAACTCGAATCGGTAAAATGAACGAGACTATATAAAATACTAATTTAACTCTCACTAAACCATACATGGTCCTTATGTATCTTTTTTGTTGAAATTTTGACAGTTGAATAACAAAAGGACTAATATGAAATTATAACATTGAATCCGGAACTGTTTTATGACGTTTTAAAATTCGGAAACAAAATTGACCTATAATACAAACTAAAAATGAGATTAACCCTTTTCTTGCCTGCGCACGTATAGCGTCGTTTGAGAAGGACCATGATAAGTATATTGTCATTAATTTAATTATATTAACCTTCACCTCATATAGTGATCTTTTGATTAAGAGAATTAATTAATTAGGAATGTTAATCAGGAATAGCGCCGAAGGCAACTTTTTCACTATAACTTGTAAATAATATGTATAAGAGAATATATTCCAGTGATCACATTAAAATGAGAGAGAGAGAATGTAGGGAAAAGAGATTTAAGTAGCGTGGGGTAGTAACCATTGGTTGGCATCAATGAAAGACGCATTAATGAAAACAGAAGCTTCTGTGTCATTCAGTCTTTGTATATAAGGAGCCCTCATGCTCATATTAGCCCCCGGGCCTGAGCAGTCATATTCACCATAGAAAATAGTCCTGCAATTTAAAATTTTCTAAGTTTGACCATTAGCTTAATTAAAACCAAAAAAAAAAAAAAAATCAAACATCAAAAGCGGGTGACAAATATCATTATAATTTACATCAACGGGTTGTGCTGGAATTAGAACTAATTAATCAAAATTATCCATTATTAATTGATTAGAATTGGTCATAATTATATGAATTACGTACTGGTCTCGTGTTGGATCATTGAAATCATTCCAACCCTCAGGGGCAATGATATCGGACATTGTTGTGTGGGCAAAGACGACACGTGAAAATGGCCTCCAAGCTCGACCAAGCCAAACTCTACCAGTGCCTCCAATGGTGCAGTTGACGAATGCAAAGCCTGTGTTTTCGTCTTTTGAGGTTCTGCCGTGCGCGGTCACACATCCGTCTATAAACTTTGACCCCTCTGCCACCGGGTTTGCCATGGAAATCAGCACGCAGTCCTGCACGTATAAATATATTAAGTATATATATTACATATTGAGTAAAGTACTTGTACTGATCAAATTAATGATCATAAGTTTGATGAGGAAATTCAATGTCGAATTGAAATTATACCAAGGACAATTTATATTACTATTACACGTGATTTGTCCCCATTTATTTATTGATTGGTATGTTGGGCGGTCACATGGGTCCCATTTTGGACATTCCACGAACGTTTTATTCAAGTTTGCAACCGAAACCGGATTTTTATTGATGTTGTGTTACCTACAATCATTATCATCAGTATATAAAGAGCACAAATATTTCAAGTCCAACATCATTTAAAAAAAATCTCTGTAAATTAATCTGCATAATACAAAAAAAGAACTCAAATACTAGAAAAACTCAAACATAAAGCCGAATCCAAACCAAAAATTTAAATAGAAAGGAAAAAAATCCAACAAATCTCAAATCTAAAAAAAATATATATATAATACACAATCAAATCAACAACAATATCAATGAAAATCCTAATAGTGCTCGGATTAATTCCGATCTTCTGCTGCACGCAAAGAAAACCATCCATTTTAACGCCTATGCAGGACGAAAATACCATAAATGCTCATAATTTATTAATTCCTGTTTGGCAACTCTGTTTTTGAGTGAAAAACTAAAAAAATAATAATAATTCGAGTTACAACTTTATTTAAGTTCATGTTCTTTTAAGTTTGAACTCGAGTTAACCGAGTTTGGGACTAAAACTTGAGTTCAAGTTTCCCCTTCAACTCGAGTTCAGAAACTCAAACTCAAGTTAATGAACAATATTTTTTCTATTCTTAAAAATGCTATAACTTTTTCGTTTTAATTCTGATTGAGATGATTTTTTTTTATGCGTTGACAACGAAAAGACGAATAAAACTATACCCATATACCCTATTAAAATTTTTTATCAGCATTGAGTTTTTATTAAAATACTATCTAAATACAAATTCAAATTTTGACTTACTCAAACACAAACTCAAAAAAATTATTATCTCAAATCATAACTCAAATGTACACAACTAAACACAAACTCAAATTACAACTTCAACTCAAGTTATCACTCAAACTCAACTCAAAATCTATACTCAAATTCATGTAATTATTTGTGAGAACTTTTTACTGTAGCAAAACTCGAATTAAAAACTCGAATCAGCGAACTAAATGAGCCCGTACACATAACTCAAAAATGTTAAGAGAACATGCCCTTAGAAAAGTTCCGGAAACAATTTGTCACAAATTAAAAGTTCAAAGACCTCGGCTACTGTAACACCGCTACAGTGCCTTTCAACCAAAATGCACGTTTGGATCCCCTACTTACGTTTTTTTTTTTTTTTTCCTTTTCCTGTTAAAATATTTCTTTTTTTTTTTTTTTTGGCTTTTCAACTTTTTTTCTTCCTTTCTTCCCGAATTTTTTTATTAGTTTTTTCTCTCTCATTTACCCAATTAAAATATTATATTTTCATAAGATGTGATCCTACTTCAAATATTTCTTTCCAATGTGTTCTACACTATTGGAATGCCAGAAGTTATTCTCATAAATTTTTTTAATTATCCCATTAAAATAAATTTCTACAAACATACCCCTCTAAAATTAATATTTTTCGTTCTTATCTTTTTTTTAAAACTTTTTTGTCCTCTCATTTACCCCAATTAAAATAATTTTTGTCAAATACGGTCGTACTTAGATGTTTCTTTTTACTGGTGCTATAAACAATTGTTACACAAAAGAATATTTTCACAGTTTTTTTCCTAAATCATCCCACTAAAAGAAATTTTTATAAATACGCCCCTACTTAATTTTTTTTCTATTTCATGGACTTCTCAACCACTATTTTTTTATAAATATTATTTTTCTAATTTGCTCTGTTGCATTATTTTTTTTCTAATGTATCCCTACACAATGATTATTTTTGGTCCTATAAAATATTACTATATCAAAAGTGATTTTTTAAAATACTTTTTTCTTGTTGCTCATTAAAGTAAATTTTTTTTTGAATATATCCCCACTTAAACAATTTTTTTTTCTCTAATGAATAGAAGTGTCAGTGCTTTCGAATAAAACAATTCATTTTAGCCGAAATTAAATTGGTTTGTTTCTTCAATCCATCTTTCATCTTTTATTTCTTTTTAGGTCCCTTCTTGCTTTCATGCTTTTTCTTTTAGTCCTTCCTCTCTTTTGTCTTTTCATTTTTGATCCACCCCTTTTACATCTTTTTTTTTTTTTTTTGGGTTTTACCCTAACATCTTATCTATTTTTAAATATGCTTCTTTAAACTATTTATTAAGATCTATCTCATTGTGTATTGATGGTATCCCTATCTAAATATATATATTTTTTTCATATGCTCCTCTAAACTATTATTACATCAGAAGTGACCTTGTCATTTTTTTTTTTTTACAATTTCTCCACTAAAATAATTTTTCTTAAATATATCACTAATCCAACATCTTTTTCATGCATCCGTAGTAAATTTTTCTCAAATGTGTCTTTGTTGAAAGATCTCTCAAGAGTGTTTTCTAAATATTTTATAGTTTAATTTAATCTCGTTACTTTGTTCTTTAAATCTCCCCTAATGCCATAATTAAATTCAACAAACACATTCACACATGCACGCACGTGCTTTTCAACTAATTTATTATATAAATAAATCAATGAACGTGCATATTATCATGTACAGAGATTCTTAGGAATATTCTGGAATATCATCAAGTACCAGTAGAAATGTATTGGCCTTCTAATTATATAAGGTACGTACTTAGTTTAAAGCATACAATTAGATTAATACTTGCTAATCAACGAAAGAAATATTGTTGGGACTAAGAAAAAATATTATTTTAAATAGGCTATTTATTCATCGATAAATGAATAATTTATTAATTTATCGGTAAAGAATAATTTATTAATTTACGAAATGTTTTATGTTTTAATTACTTTTATACATGTACCTTTTCTTTTTACTAAGATTCATGCATGAGTTATAAATAATAAAAATAATAGTATGTGGTCCAAAATTAATGTGTGTACATAGAGAATTGTAAAAGTTATCATGTACATTATGAAAAAAAATTAATTATTGTTATGTACAAGCATATCAACCCAAAATTAATGTATATTATACCTGCATTTAACATGAAGGTTAATAAGTATTTGGGCATACAATAAATGTATTTTTCAAATTCAATACCGTAAAAGATGAAATGTTTCAAGTACATAGTAGAACATCAACTCTATAAATAGTCATTAGATTTTTTTTTATATACTACAAATCGTTAAAATTTTCATATTTTTTCTTCATGGCTTCTTATTTGAAAGGAGTAAAAACACTACATTGACCGATGAGATAAAGAGAGCATTGTGTGAGTATAAAAATGAGCATCCCTCTTCAAGTCAAAAAGATTTGCAACAATGGCTCCAACAAACTCTTTGATATTATGATTTATATACGTTTAAATACATATTTTGTAAAAGAGTTGAATTGAGAAAATAAAAGCTGTCAAGAAAAACTCTTTAATATTATGAATTATATATATATATATATATATTTTCAATTATTAATTTATATTTTTCGATGGGTCTTAAAGTATTTAAAAAAATTATTATTTTATGCATTTAGCGAGATTATTAATTTAGTACACTTACCTGAGTTAGGACTGAAAGTTTTTATTATTTAAACGAGGTTATTAGTTTATCGAACAATTATTTATCGAGGTTTTACTGTATATATAGATTAAACAAATTATATAGGGCGATAATTAGAGAGCAATCAATAATTTGAAAAAGGGAATCCCAAAAAAATATATGAAACAAATAAAACAAAAATTAATAATTACCTCATACAAGGACCTTGCGTTTCCAAAGATGAAATCAATAGAGCCTTGGATGTAGCAATCTTTGAAGTAATGCCGCCCCTTATCATCATGAAGAGTGTCTTGTGCTCCAAAGAATCCACAACCCCAGAACGCAGCTTGGTCTCCTGACACCCTCATTGCTACTCCTTGTGCTCCAACATCTCCAGGCTTCGGAATAGGAGCTACATTCTAATATATATACATATATATATATATATATATAGCACCAATCAATTACATAACTATTAATTTATTGAGTGTATGCATGTATTAGTGTGTAAATAATATATGTTCTTAATTAGATTATAGCATAAGAAAACAAAGGTATTTTTTAAAAAATAAAAAGAGTGATGTCAACCCTCCCGAGGTCTAATAACAAAACCAAAAAAACCTATTTAATTTTACTCAAATAATGGACCTGGTTTTCACTCATGCCACCGTACATACACTCAAAACCGTACAACACGTTGGTCGAGTAAGGGCCTTAAAATGAGGTTGTGTAGTATTAAATTCTAAACACATCATGAAAAAAAAAAAAAAAAAAAAAAAAAAAAAAAATTTTTACCCCTGATCCAACCCATTCGGGGATGATCCAACCCATTCGTGGTAATAAGGGTAATGTTTATGTGTAGAGAATTTTAGTTTCTAAATTCTAAGCTATATCTCACCATGAAGCTTATGTTCTGGGCGATAAAATTGTCAGAGAAAACTTGAACGGAGCCACTAAAGAACGTTCCACGCGATGAGTTCGCTGTGTCGTTCCAGACAATTGCCGTCGAAGTATAGCCTTGTCCTTGAAACGTTATGTTCGGTTTGGTTCTCGGAATCGTCACTTTCTCACTATTATAAATATTAAAACACAACAAGATAATGTGAAGTAGGTAAATTCCAATCTAAAGTGAAACAGATCATACATGCAAGTTAATTATATTTAAGTAGTACTTACTAGTAAAGGCCAGAATTAATCCATATTATGGTTCTTTTCTGGCTAGGAGGAGTGGTAGGAACTGCATCTATAGCGCCTTGAACTGTGGTGAAATTGCAACATCCGTTTCGATCCACGCAAAGAATAGAGGTTGTGTTAGCATCTACAGAAGGAAATTGAGGTTGAAAATCGTCGCAGATCGACGAGTCTTTGCCCTTGTCTGGACGTTTTTTGCGTTGGTGATCATGATTATGGTGCCTGCTAATTGTGTATGAGATAAGAGGTGAAATAATTGGTGATGATAATAAGCTGGTTAGAGAAAGATTAACAAAGTCTTTGAAGGATGATGGTAATATTGGGCTACTTATGAGATGGGACATGGACGCCAAAAGTACCGCAAAGATTGCAACAAGCAAAGTTAGACATTTGATTTTGGGACTCATTATTTAATTTATTTAAAAAAAAAATTTTGATTATAATAAGTGGAAAAAGGATCACAAGATGTAGAGGGCAAGAGAAAATACTTGGACTGAGACATTATGTTGTGACCATAAATTTATAAGCACATGCACTTGAAGTGAAAGGGTCTGGTAACATGTCTTGCAAATTACCCTGTCCCTTTGTAGAATTCCTTTTAAGAATTTCTGACGTACCAAACTTAAAATCGGTGGTGTGTGTGTGTATATGCTTTAATTTTATTTTTCTTTTTCATTAGTAATGCTTAAATAGATTCAGTTCAAACAAATTAATCTAGCCAATTCTGAAAGAAATTCCTAGCTTAAATCTTACAAAAGTGCCTTTTCCAATTTGTTTAATTGCATGCTTGAAAACCCCCCAGCCACTAGTTAATGATTAGAGCAAAAATATACTCTTATCTTTATTTATTCAGCGTTTAATCCAAAGGCTAAATAATTGATTTGTTTAACTTATCCGTATGAATAGACATTATATATTTCCACATCAAATTATCAGGAAATTTGAGTGATCAGAGAGGCAGTTCCTTCTCCATCCTTAAAACCATAATAAGTATTGAGCATTTGTGGACCAACAAATTAAACAAGCCTTAATCTACACAACTAAATCTATTTCAAAGGGTTGAAAGTGATATCCTAACATTTTCAGTTAATTATAACTTATTTAGTTGGAGAATTCAAACCATGATTTGAATTATAGTTCATAGTTCGCTACAGTATTTTTTCTCACAAAAAATACACGTAAACCGAAAATAATTCTAATCACATGATTCTAATCCATAAATTAAACGTCTTCTTATAGTTTCTTTTTCTATTTGTCATTTTCATTTGGGGTCTTTCTAGCTAACGGTACATTACTTATTTTCTGTTTGTGGTTTCATTCTAAGCAAGGCAAAACATTTACAAACTACAAAGTCACCTTGCGTTTTAAGTAAGAGACATGTTTCAAGTCTCCGCTGCTCACACTATAAAAGGATATATTTTGTATTTCTATACAAAGAAAAAGTTTCAGTTTAATTAATAATGACTAGCAGTTCTACTTCTCCGTATACAACATATATATATATATATAGACACATACACACACACATATAATATATATATTTCATTAAAAAAACACATATATGTGTAAGCCGCTGTTATCTTTCATAAATGTTAGGGGTGGCAATTCATGTTAACAGGTTGTGTTCGTGTCGTGTTGAACTCCTCAGTTGACACGAATAGGTCTGACATGAACACAACCCGTTTATTAATCGTGTCAAAATTCTAAACCCAAACACGACTTGTTTATTAGCGGGGTGACACGACACGATTAACCCGTTTATTAAACAGGTCGTAAACGTGTCGGGTCAACACGTTTACGAAACAGGTCATAAACGGGTCGTGTCAACCCGTTAATTACCTGTCAACACGTTTATGACCTGATTATTATCAACACGTTTGAACCTATATCATAACCTATTTCAGAACCTATTTTTGAATATGTTTCTCAACCTGTTTAACATGATGTAGAGACATGACATAATCTAAGTTCAAAAGTAAAACAAACACATTAGAGTCTCTAACAAATTAAAAAACAAACACATAAAAGTCTCACAATTTAGAAAACAAACATACATGATTAATAATTAAATATTTAAATAATTTGCTGCAGTGGGGGGACTCTAAGTGCATCATTACGTTTAGGAGAAGTTGATCCCTGTGAGAAAGGCTCATCTTCTTTCAATGAAAAGTTGAAGATATCTTGTGTAAGATCCTCCACCTCTTCATTGAAATCTTATTAAATGTCCTTGAGTAATTTCCTTGACTACTGCCGGAGAAATATGAGGAGATTGTACGACCTACCTAATCATTTTGACATATTTGATCTTAAATGTTTAGGTCTAATGATGTTAATTTGTAGAATACTCCATATATAGAAATACATGCAAATTAATATTTTACTAGAGATCGGAGTTTTTTAAACCTACCCCGTTTGGCATATCAGATAAATAAAGCATGAGATCTGGGTAACTAATTTCATTCCCATGTTTAGTAAAAAAAGAAGGAATGACGTCTAATATATACCAAATTACTTCTATTCTCATCTTTGTGAGATCACATATTCCTTACAAGAGGGTAAAAAAGTAATCCCACTATAAATTCCAATCTTTTAAATTTTTAACAAATTCTTATATCTAAAATAATTATTTTTTTTGTTTGAGAATTCATTATTTCAAATCTGATTTATTATTATTTTCAATTTGTATTAAAAGATAATATATAATTTTGTTTTAGTGGATCTCAATATCGGTGTTTTTTTTTTATGGATTGTCATTTCAAGTATTGTTCCCATTGTCAAATAATAAATATTCTTTTTTAGGCAGTCTACGAGCTGTTGCTCAATCAATTAGTTATGAAATGTCATTAACTTTATGTGTGTTATCAATATTTCTACGTGTGATTTGTTAAGACATAAATTGTTCTCTATTTCTTCTTTTCTAAGAAAAGGGCGGAATGAATTGAATAAATATCTTCCTATTTTATTCATTATTTAGATGGATGAACTAAATCATATAGCTATATGAGTGAAAGAAAACAACTTATAGAATATATAAATAAGCAGTAAAAAAATTGAATCTCATTTTCTATGTATATAGAGTTGAGCGGAAATAAATATAAGTATAAGAAAACGTTTGCCCACAATGAGGTGATTAATCATCTTGATTTGAAGCGGGTCAAAGGATTAACCATATTGAGTTTTCACTATTATTTATATATATTCTCATACATTACCTTAACGGATGATTGAACAAAAACGAGTGGATGGTTAGAAATACCAAGATACACAAAAAATTAGTAATGGAGATTAAAATAATATTTCTGCATAATATACAAATAATATTAATATTTACTATTCAAATTTTTTTAGTAAATATTATATAATTCAATTCAACACTTCACCTAACAGGATAAAGTATATATCATCTTGCCTTGAAAAAAGTATACAAAATCTCAATCCGACATAAATTGCTCTTTTCAAATAATATCAGATATTTGAACTATTACTGATTCTTCTTATAAAAAATAAATAAATTTATAAATATATACTTGAATAATTTTTTTTTTAATATTTTAGAGTGGGGAGATTTGGATTCTATAGCTCAAGATAAAGTCAAGTCAGAATCTATCACTAAGTTACGCTTGCAATAAAAAGAAGAAGAAAAACAATATACAAATTTAACACGACCTTAAGAAACATTTGTTCTTCCTTTTTTCTAGTCAACTTTAACAAACAAGGATCCAAAGTGATTTTTGTTAGAATTACTTGGAAAAATGGAGCCAGCTTGTTAATTCAATTCGTTATGTGTTTCATATCACATGGTAATAGGAGATTCAAATAAGAGCATTATGTTTAATATTTCTCCTTTTAAAGTCCTAACCACGTCCATAGTATCTATTTAATATGAGAATTCTCAAGGTTTGAGCTGTGATTTAAGTTCAGACCAGTGTCTATTTACAAAAAGTAAAAAGTAGTTTGGACTCAGTCTAACAAAATCAATGTTTGATTTAAAAAGAAAGATTTAATGTTTAAACATTTACAAGGCCAAAACTCTTTTGAAAGCAGACTATTGAAGAATGGGATAAGAAATCCTACTTCTCAAGCACCAATCTGTGGCTAGCGTTGCACTATTCTAGCTTTTGTTTCCTCAAAGCCTTCAATTCAACTCCTTAGCTAGCATTGATACAAAAAACACTTTTGGATCCAATTTTCATTCCTAAAGCAATTCAATCTCAAGTACACACTTCAATTTCCTATTAGTGTGTCATAATTCAATTACCGGTTTCATAAGTTATTTCATGTTTCAAATCATCATTCTAAGGGTTTTTAATCTCAAAACATGAATTAAAGATGTTTATCCATCTACTTTAGACCCCTAAATGAAGCTGATTTGCGTTCTCTTCACAAATCTAGGTCAAAAAGGGTTTTTTAACAAAATAGGGTCAAACCCCGTGTACACTGGTCGACCGGTGATAGAGAAGTTATTCTCCACTGGTCGGCTGGTGGAGAAGGAACTGGTTAACCAGTGGAAGCAACACAGGATCGCCGACATGGCCGATCCGAAGAAAATCCAAACAAAACCTGCAAATCTGAGCTCAAATCCGTAATATTTCAAGGGAAAACAACCAAATCCAAGTTCTAGTTACTAAATTAAGTCCAAAGAACCAATTTTCCCCAATTTCTACAGGGATTTAACTCAAAATCCATGAAAATATATTTTGAACCAAAAATAAGTTTTCTAACAGAACAATTCAAGATTCAAGAGAAGTTTTCCAGAAATTTTACCTCAAATCCTTCTCTTGACGTTCAAAACTCCTTGAAATTCTTCTTTGGTTCGAAATCTGATTGATTTGGTGAAGATTTGAATGGGGGAGAGAGATGAACGAACAAGAGAGAAAGTGAGAGTGAAAATGACAATGAAAGAGAGAGAGAGAGAGAGAGAGTGCACGGGAAAAAGAAAGAAAATGAAGAAAAAGAAAAAGAAAAAGAAAAAGAAAAGGGGATAAACATCAAAGATATTTAAGATGACAGTCTAGAAAATGTGTCTACACACACTTCTGGAGTGAAAATATAATTACTAAAAATATTTAAATTCCTTAGAAATGTTTAAATTTACACGTCAGAAACATTTATTAAACATAATTATTTAATTAAATCAGATTAGGCACACTAATAACTCTTAATTATCTTAATTAATCTCGTTTAATTCTTTGAGGTGTTACAAAAGTGTTCCATAATATCCTCTTCGTTAGCCGCTCTTACTGCGGATGATCCAGAACTAGCAGACTGCTTCTGGATCTGTGATTCTCTTTCTCCCTCTATCCAATGCTACAAATATTATAAGAAAAATAATTAAATACATAATGCGATTTAAATAAAAAAATATAATTAAACATTACGAGTATACTTACAAAAGTCTGCTCAACTTGGAGATTAACCCAAGTATCCCCACGACAATGCATGTCTCCCCAGTTATCGATGACGGACATCGGCTCTTGAGTCCCTATGGTAGACTGTATAGTAGTTTAAATGTATATGAATACAGTATAATCAATTACCAAATTAACATTTATATTGAATAAATTATTAACAAATACTTACTTTCTTCTCGCGTGTTGGGAGTACGACAGCCGACCATGAAAACTCGACCACTTTTGGTTGTTATGATTAAGTTTATTAATTCCTAACTTTTTCTATTTATAATTACATTCAGCGTTAGTAAAATTAACCTTTATTATATATAATAAAACATATAATAAAACAACATATAAAAGAGATCCAATTACCTCAAACTTGTCGCACATGAATCTATCACAGCAACACCCCAGTGATCTGGATTTTTGAGGTTTTTGGGAGGGTGGGCCCTAACTGCACTCTCATTTTCTGAACCATCAAGATCTTTGAAATAGTCATGGAGGTCACTTTTCCAATCCTTATAACATTTTACAGCCTCTATGTCGACCACAGACCTAATTATACCATCGTCGCAGTCATAATCGAGGTTGAACCATTCCTGTAATACAATATAGACATGTTAAATGATTTTATTATATTGAAATTTAGATTAAATTAAAAAACAATGAAGTTGAATAATTTATATCAACAAGCGCTGCTGAATCTCTCTATTATGCTGGATGTCCACGTCCTTCCAGGCATTTTGAAAAGGCTCACAGACATCCCTAACATGGATTCCAGTGGCACTATCGAACCAGGTGTCGTAGTTTCTAATTGCCTTCCAAGTACATCCACATTCATCAAATATGGGATGATCTTTCCTTCCTTTGCCACTCCGGCTGCGATTTCGTGACCCTTAGCCTTCCCTCGACCTCCACGACGTCGTTAAGGTGCGGCATTGCGTGCTGTAGAATGAAATATATTTAGTGATCATATAATACTGATGTAATTAATTTAACAAATTTATAATTATGTTCTAACATACCAGACTCACAGTGTGATGACAACCTATAAGGATCGGGTGAAGGCTGCGCTCCCTCTGAAGAGCCAGCACATGTAGCGACTGGGCCAAACATGATTGTCTATTAAGAAGTCATCATAAACGTTATTATTTCATTTACATAATTATTGTGTTATATGAATAATTATAATTATTAAAACAATAATTGCAGTAGATAATTTATATTCATCGTCGCTGCTAATGTCTTAATTGTCGCCCCCTCATTTATGTCACTATCATCCTCAGAATCATCGGTGTCTTCTTCAACGTAGTCTTTTTCGTCATCCTCTACCAGTATATCGGAGTCATTATCCTCCACAAGAGACTTGTCTTTTAAAATTGCATCATCAGACATGACAACATCAGATAATATATCACGTCGATTCCAAATCAAAGTGTCAATCTCGGAGAGTTCTACGACTAAGTCAACATTCATAGACTCAGTATCTTGAACTACTGTAATTTCGTCTGCTTCCGTATATGGAATATCCCAGATATGTCGATGCCCAAAGTGTTCAACAACTTTCCAGTTTGGACCGTTGAATAAATCATCCACATAAAAAAACTTGTTTCGCTTGAGATGCCAGTATAAATGGTTCATTCTCATACCAGGAGTCTTTGACGAAGATGCTCATTCTTTCCTTAGCAGTGTGACGGGAAGCATATAGACGCTTCAGCCGATCCTTCAAAGGGAAATATCATAGTACTTTCCACGGAACTTTTTTTCCCTTTTTGCTCTTCCAACGACTTGTACTACATACTGGACAAGACTACAAAGCAGCATTCCACTTCCAAAATAAAGCACAGTCATACTTATACACATGAATTACCTCGTAGCTCAGACCCAGTTTACTCAATAACTTATTCGCCTTGTAATGTGATGTAGGTAACTTGTTCCCTTCAGGGAGTGCATCTCTCAGTAGCTTCAACATTTCATCCATGCACTCATTAGGTCACTTGTACAACACTTTTAAATGCATTAGTTTCCCTAAGAAATTCAATGATGAATACTTAGTGCAAACCAGATACAATCCGACTTAGAGCTCATCTAAGAGATCCCTAAATTCATCATAATGAGTATCTTCTATAATTGTTTCTGTCTCACCCATTGTTTCATGATCATCACTAATCATAGCCATATCACTTAGCACTGTAAACATCTCGTCAACAGGTTCTCTGATAATTGCAGCAGCACGTACTTCACCATGGTGAATCTATGTGGTGTAACTTGTATGAAAACTCCATCGATGTATGTGCGCTTTCACTGTTTCTGGTGGCAGCATCTCATGATGTCTATACTTGATACAGGCACAACTAAGACCCCCGGTTGAATTTGCATAATTCTTTCCAACCTCAATAAAAGCACACAAACTATCTCAGTACTCATCAGACAACTAGTTCTTTAAATGTATCCAACTCTTGTCCATAGTTTATTTAATTATTTTATTATTAACGTAAAATTAATTAAAAATTTAATCTATTTTTTAATCATTATAGATATAATTTAATATTTTTAAATCAAACATTTTCATAAGTCGCTTATTTTTTAATCATTATCACATAATCATCATTAGATAAATTTCATACAAATTTCAATCTAATTACCACATATTCCAATTCTAGTTCTAATTTACAATTCACAATTCTAAATCTAAAACCACAAACTAAATTCAAAACTCAAAATAAAACCACAAACCACAACAAATACCAAAATCAATTTAAAAAATAGTAAAATATTAAACCACAAACACCGGGGGTTGGAAAACAGAAATGCAGCATGGAAGGGAGAGCAGCGGTGGCCGGAAAACGAAGAGTACGGCCGAAAAAGTGGGCGGCGAAGGCGAGATGAAAACTCCAATTTTTTGGCCTTTTTTTCTCCACAAATGAAAGATTTGAGGAGAGTATGATATATTTAAGCGATTTTTAGTGTTTTTGGACGGTTTTGGAGGTTTTGGACGGAGAAAATCAAAGAAAACCGCAAGAGCTCACCGAAAAAAATGGTGGAAGGAGATCTGCGATCGCGTTTATACAGGTGGCTTTTTGCGACGATAAAAAAATATTAAATTGTTGTCGTAATTACTATAAAAATGAGATCGTTCTTCTTCACCTCATTATCATTTCTAAGAATATTCTTAAGGAATATACCCGTACTCATTTTTTGCAACGACTTTGTTAAAATGTAGTTGAAAATAATTTTAAGGAAACCGTCAAAATTTTCACCCTTTTTTGGGAAAAATTAAATCCCCAGTTATTTGCGACGACATTATTAAAAAAAGTCGTCTAAAAAAATAGTCGTCCTTCATAGAATTTTCTAAAATCAGTTTTTGTGATGACGTGTGTCGTCGCAAAAACAGTCATTCTGAAAAGAATTTTCTGGAACCATTTTTTGCGATGACTTTTCAATATGTCGTCGCAAAAAATAAAGATATATCTGGAACCTATTCGCGGGAAACCACCAAATCTTCCGCCTCTTTTTGGCCACGTCACCGCCAACTGTAAGTATCAATATTTGTGACAACATGTCGTCGCAAATAATGGACCAACCGGTGACAAAATTGTTGGCGCAGATTGGGTTTGGCGCCAATAGCTATTGGTGACGACATGTCGTCATGAATAATTTGTCAAATTTTAGCGACGATATGTCGTCACAAATAGTGAAATTTTGTGCAACGACAAGCGTCGCAAATAGTGAATGTGACGACAAGTCGTTTAGAAATTTTGTTTTCTTTTTGGCGATGACATGTTGTCGCTAATACTGTAATTTTAGCAATAATAAATGTCATCGCTAATAATGTCATCGCTAATAACTCTTTTTGTTGTAGTGCCTTTCATTATGAACTTATGATTTAGCATTTACCAAAATGCTTGCTTGCTTACTAGGTCCTTTTTTTTTTTTTGCTCATTTTTTAAAAATTTTATTGGTCTTTTTAAGCTGTAAGTATTATAGAGGAGGGATGTCTCTTATTATGGTTTTTTTTTTTTTTTTTTTTTTTTTTTTTTTTTTTTTTTTTTTACAGGGGTTTTTTTTTTTTTATGTACTTCAACCAAGGGCTTTTTGTTATGAACTTATGATTTAGCATTTACCAAATGCTTGCTTGCTTCCTAGGTCCTTTTTTTTTGGCTCATTTTTAAAAAAAAATTTATTTGTATTTTTAAATATTTCTTATTAATTTTTCATGCACAATTCTCTAAGTATTATTTTTCTTAAAGATAGAATTGTTTTTTCAACCTTTAAACTTAAAAAAACTGTTCCCCTGATCACAAAACAATAAAACTTCTAATAATTAAAATTAATCTGAAATAAAGAAAATAAGCATTTAACATAATCTAACAAAATCAGAAAAACTATTTTACATAATTTAATAAAACTTTCCCTATTTTGTGAATAAATTGATAGTATATTTTTTTTAACATGACTACACAGTAAAGCACGCAACTCATGCTAGAATAGTAACAATCATCGAACAAATGAAAATGGAAGGGGAAAAAAAAAGGTCTTGGCCGATAATGAAACTCTAATCAGAATCTGGACTTTCGCATGTTATACAGTGTAAGTGATTCCTTTTTGTTGAAGTTTGGGATCTACTTATTGATCTCTTGTAGTAGCTTTTGAAAAAAAAAATGTGTATGAAAAAGTTAGTACCATACTCCTTTTCTTAAATGCAACAAAGTGCGTGAAACTGTTTTATTAGGAGGAAAAAAAAAAAAACCGAAGTGTGTGAAACTATATTAATTATGGGCAGGTCTATGTATTCCGATGGGAATTTATCCTCAGATACAAAAAAGAGTGAGGCCCACTGGTGAGGTTCATGTAGATCCCATTATATGGGATCCACACGGACCATTTTGTATTGATGAGGATAAATCTCTATCGGGACTTAAAAAGTTTTTTATTAATTATTTTGTATTTTTTGTTTAATTGTTTATAAACACAACAAAATTTAATAGAATAAGAGCCCGTTTAGTTTATTAATTTGAGTTTTTAATTCGAGTTAAAATGTGATTTTATGTGAGAATTTTTTACTGTAATAAAAAAGTTAGATGTGACTGTTTCTGATAGCGTTTTACTGTACAAAACTTGAATTTTAAAATGTGTTTTCTCAATTACATCATCTTTGAAAAATTTCACCACTTATTACGTATTGCAAAATTGATAATCGTTGTATTTATTTGACATTTGATGATGGTTTTTAACCATCGATCTTATTTTAGACGAGTCAAAAGATTACCACAGAAGATGAGAGTTTTCCACTCCAATTGTATTAATTAGGCTTAGTATACTTTACGGATTTGAGTTTTTAATTCGAGTTGAGATGTGACATTTTTTTAGAATTTTTAACTGTAACAGAAAAAAATTAGATGTGACATTTTTTTAGAGCTTTTAATTATAAAAATTTAAAACTAAAATTTGAATTTATAAGATGAACGAGACCTTAATTTATGAAAATTTAGTTTAGTACTCCTTTGCTAAAATGCAAGAGAATGTGTGAAACTGTATTAATTAGTTTAATGCAAAAGTTAGTGCAATACTGCTTTACTTATACACAACAAAAGTGTGAAAGTATATTATATTAAGACACGTTTTTTTGACATGACACAATCACTGTAAAAAGTTTGAAATTTTTAAGTTGGCTGATTGATAATCATGTGTATACCAACCAATATTGAACGAAAAGAAAGAAGATTGATGTAATCTTGGTGAATCAAAGGGCACCTATTTTAATTTTCAAATTAGCAAAGATTAGGGTTTATGTAATTTGACTTTGTCCAAATGCAACTTCTGCTTTATACGTCGATGGGCCCCACGCTGACCTCTCATTCACCCCCTCTTCCCATTCCATTTCTCACTCAATTTAAGATCTGTCGCTCTCACTGTGAACATGTTCAGAGGCGACAGACGCGCCACAGGCCCACAGCCACCAGTTCTCTTGAATTTGATTATATTTTTTTTATTCTTTTTTTAATTTTCCCTTTTTAAAAAAATAATAATAATTTGAGTACACTAGGAAATTCTTTTTTTTTTTTTAATAAAAAAACAATCTTAAAAGTCCCGACGGGATATATCCCCGTTAGATCCAGGAAGTGTGCCCCACCATTGATACCCACCTGGATTACACCAGGTGGATCTCATTTTTTGAGTCTCTCCTTTGAGTAAAAAGGATTTTTCTATATATTATATATATATGTGTGATGATAGGAAACACCTAATAGTTTGTAAAAAGTTTTTGTTGTTAGATTTTTATAAAAACACTATTTGTTTTACATATTTTTGAATTTAATGTGATTTTAATTAAAAAAATTATTAACTTATTAAATTATTTTAATAGTCTGAAACTAACTCTGGTAGTAGGGGGAAGTCTACCAAAAAACTTTTTTTTTTTTTTTTGAAATTGCATAAATCAAAATATATACAAAATTCAAATACTTTGAGTCTTTGATGCTGAGTGATAATTCATAAGTTGAAGGACCGAAAAAAAAAAGCACTTTGCAGTTTGCATGATTTTTTATAAACTCACGTGGCTTCATATTTAGACTCGTATTAAGCCTTTTGCATTTTATTTTTATTTTGCCAACGGTACAAAATCGTTTATAGGAATTCGGCTTCTATAAACGTGCGAACATTTTGAGACCGCTTTTTTTGAAGTCATGATATTGAATGTTTATGAACTCATGAATAGTCTACGAAGTTATAATATTAGAATAATGTTGACAACATCAATTTTAATTTTTATATATTAATTGATGTAACGTGTGAGTTGTCATTTTTACATTAATAGGTGTTTAAAAAATTATTATATTAATTAATGATAAGAGATTATATCTACTAATATAAATTAATATGACAACTCACATGAATTGATACACAATAATACTTGAGATTGAAGTTGGTGTGGCTAACATTATTTATAATATTATACCACATGTACCATATGCAATAATGTATCCACAAACGAAGATAAGTAGATAAGTATGACTTGCGCAGAATGTCAAACCTTAATTCTCATGGGTTGATGATGATATTAATAGTAATAACAACAAAACATAATTTTGTGGTTGCATATACAATTTAACAATAATTATATTACATGACTCTATCATAAAATATAGAGTTTAAATTCTTCATATTAGCTAAAAAGAGAAACATAACTTCTCATAAATGCCTACAGAGAATATATTAATGAATCTCATGATTTGAGGACACATCACAAAAATATATAATTTTTTGACGCAATTCTGTTAAGCAAATTGTTTGAGCCTGTTATTCAATATTATTATTATTATTATTCTTTTTTGCTATTCGCTAATGTTTGATAGATATTTTTAAACCATCTTCAATGCAAATATTGTTAATGTCAATTGTATATTTGCTATTAAAAAGTGTGATGATGTACTTCAATACATAATGCTAAATGCTAAATATATTGCTTATCTTGATCATTAAGTTTTGAGAATTGTAAAAGTAGAATTTTAATTTTAAATTAATTTAAAAATACAAATATTATAATAATTGAATTAAAAAGTAAACAAATTAATTAACAGTCAAATTTATCATATACAATACTTGGTAGTAAATTTGTTATAAAGTTTGACATTTATATGACAAATTTATTACAACAAATGACATATATATTAGAGAGTATTTTTACATTTAAATATCGAATTTATCATTGACACATCAATTATAACATTAATAGGATAACAATAAAAGATATACAAACACTCACCGTATACATAGTGCTAAACATAAACATAAACACCAGCTTATATAAATAAATATAAAAAAAACTTTAATTAGGAATATTGCGTACTGGGAACAATATTCAAATGAAGGTCTCTTTGACTTTTTCGTTTTCCTCAGCTACGCAACTCCATCGACATTTAACCAATACGATCAGCAGAAGGAAACAAGGCAAATAACTTTCAACTTATTTCAAAAAAAAAAAAAAAAAAAAAAAAAAAAAAAAAAATTTTTAATTTTTCATTTACCTGAACAAATAGATTGATCAGGAAAAAGATCAAATTAAGAAAAACAAAAACAAAAAAGAACCAAGAACACAGTACTACCCGGGAGACACGTCCCAAAAGGAAAACAACAATTTTAGTAAACAAAAACAGAAAGAATTCGGAATTATCCCTCCATGCATGCGAAGCGTGATTTATTGATGATGCAATCCCAAACCCAAAAAAAAAAAAAAAAAGAAAGGGGGGATGAACTGAAAAAAAAAAAAAAAAAAAAAAAAAAAATTTTATCCAACCTAGTAAAAGCCAAAACAAAAAATGGGCTACATTGAAGAGCAGCGCCAAGCTACTTTGGCATTATCAAGTGTATAATGTAAAAGGAACACATGCATATATATAAATATCATATTATATATACATTGGTCAAATATACCCTCCCCAATTAGATGAGTCAGTTTCTAATCTTTCTAAAAGTCTTCTTCTACCTAACTCTTTCTCTTTTATGTCCCTCATCAATACAAGAAACTGTTACTCCGATCCTCATTAGGCGAATTCGAAGAAGGCCTCGCCGTTGCCGCCGCCGGAGCCACGGCTTGGGAACCGACCGTATTCAGAAACCCCTCTGTAGTATTTATATTACCAACCCCCATATTGCTCACCACTGGCCTACCGGAGCTCAGTCTCTGAAAAAAGCTATCGTTACCGGCACCGCCACTGCCGCCGCCGCCAAACATGTACTGCTGATTCTGCCGCTGATGATGATACAGATTCTGCTGATGAAGATGGAGAGTATGATGATAATTTCCAGCCTGTGCTGCTGGGACCATCACTGCACTAGGGTTTGCGAAGCTGCCTTGCCGGGCCCCGAGCCCAAACGCGAAGGCGGACGCACCGGGGTGGGACCCTACGGAGGCGAAGGGGGCGCTGGGGCCGCCGGTGAACTGCTGCACCATGGCTCGGAAGTTTGTGGTGTCCGTGTTTAGTAGGGTTGTTGGGGTCCGCCGGGAAGCCCTAGTACGACGTCGGACCGGCTTCGACACTCGACCTTCGGGGCTCAACCGGTTCGGTACCGTCGGGCTGGCACTTCCAGTTACAGCGGCTGTGACGGCGGTGGCGTCCGAGACTCGGTCGGGTAATATAGTTGGTTGAGTTGTGGTTGATGCTTGTGGTTGACCAGAGAAGTTTTGGTTGTAGAATTGCATCCATTCGGTAGGGTTAGACATGGTTTCGCTCATGGCGACCTTATAATAAATACGTAAAAATTAAAAAAGAAAAAAAAATTGAAAAAGGGGTGATTCAGAAAGCTCTAAATTTTCCTCTCTTCTGCAAGAAGGAAGGGGAAATGAGCTTACACGATTGTGGTATTTATGGAGGTTTGCTCGGTCAAAGTGAAGACTTTTTTGGAATGATCCTGGCCATTAATTTGGTTAAAAATGAATTAGTTCGTAGATTCATAACTATGATTTATTATTCTTATTTTTTTTTAGAGAAAAACACTCTAAAGAACTAACAATCATGATTCAGAATTAAAGATGAATTCTTAAAACAAACATCCCAGAAGATTGATTCCAAACATGTCACGTCAGGATGTGGCCGAAAAATATTTTCAAGAATTCTACTTTTATCCAAAGTAATATTAAGCACATAAGAGGACACATTTAGTATATGTTATTAGAACTTTCATATTATATTGAATTATTTTAAAGTATTACAGTGTTTTGGATATATCACATAATTTGATACAACATTTAAAATTAATACAGGTAAGTAATATGGAAAAAATTATGTATTAAACTGGATTGTATAATTTAACAAACATATATATCAAAGATTTAAAAATTATAAAGACCAAGACTGGGTTGAGGTCTCATGAGATCAGCACTAAGGTTAGGGGCCTAGACTAAAGTTGGGATTAGGGTTTGGGGCATGGATCGGACTCTGAGACCAACATTAAGATCGGGTTTTAAGAAAGAAGGTTAAGATCCAAAACCATGATTAGGATCGGGGTCCAGAATCGACACCAGCGGTCGGAATACTTAATTTTATTCTTACTATTGAACTTAGAAATAGTAAACGAAATAGTAAACGCTTTAAAAAAAACATACTAGAAAAGAAATGCGGAATCAATAATCTTGTTTCATTACATTTCATTTCAACACAATTTGGTAAACTTAGAAAACATGCTAGAAAATACCAAGTGTCAATAGAAGAATTAGGCAGGATATAAAATTACAAATATCTTTGTGTAATAATTAGTTGTCTCATAGTT
The DNA here is from genome assembly GCF_000414095.1 of Morus notabilis. Lineage (NCBI taxonomy): Eukaryota > Viridiplantae > Streptophyta > Magnoliopsida > Rosales > Moraceae > Morus > Morus notabilis. The sequence goes on from NW_010359585.1 coordinate 157,313, forward strand.
GAAATCCCAAATTTCATATGTCCATATATATGTGACGAGTGACCATTGAATTAATTGATGGTAATTAGAATTTGACATAGTGAATATTAACAGGACATTGGAGCTTCTGGAAGTCTCGTGTTTTGGGGCACATTTGGAATTGAGGAGATCATGGGGTCGTTGGTAGGATTCGTGGAAGAAACAATTAAAAGAACTCATTTCTCAGCAAGATTATCAATATATATCATCACAATTGACAACTTCATCGTCAAAGTGGCCACGTCAGAAAGGGGACCGGTGGTGGTGGTGATGGTGGAGGGGTGGGTAGGTGATTTAGCGTGACTAGGAATCTTCTTTTCTTGCTTTCTTGGTATGGTTTTTGGGCCACCACGAAACAACCTCGAACCTTCCATAATCCTCTAGCTTTCAGACGGCTATCTCGGCCCACAACAGCCCCATTTCACGCATTTAATTCACAACTTTTTTTTTTTTTTTTAAAGTGTTCAAAGTAAAGGATATTTTTCCCAAAAAAAAAAATAATAATAAAATCGTTAAGCGTTTATTTTATGCTTCTTTTTAAGCACTTTAAATTTAAGATTAATTCTATAAATGACCCCGAAATTACGTGCCTTATTCGTAATGTCTCTCGAATTTTCATCACAAATATTCACTTTATCAGCTGAACTATATAAAGTTGTTTAAAATACTCCCTAAAATAATGTAATTGCACAAATGCTCTTTAAATTATTGATTTTGCGTCAACTTGTTCCTAAATTTTTAAAAAATCAAAGGATAAGTTGACACAAAATTAACTATTCAGGGGCAAATTAACTTGAAATTAATAGTTTGAGTGTCGCATCATTATTTTTTTTAGTATTATAGATAGAGGGTGCATTTTAACTACGGATTTAATTCGCGAGAAAAATAAACCATTTTCAAAATTTTAGAGGAATATTGAAATTAATTCTAAAATTTACTCTTAAAAAAAAAAAAGTTAAGAAGAGCTCAAGTCTAAAAGGAAAAACTGAGGACGAACAAAAGAACAAAATTAAGTAGTACCCATGCCGAACAAAATTAAGTAGTACACATGCCCTAAATTTCTCATTTTTTTCATTAACTTGTGGATTTGATTTTGAAAAGTAAATAAAGAAGTTGTGATTGACCATTCTTTTTGTTATACCATGTTTCTCATAAGCTAAAGTCAACATTCCACGACAACAATGTTACAGCTCGGAGCTCATATTAGCTTTAGCTCAAGTTAGCTAGGGGAGTTGAGGTTGGACTTAGCTTATGAAGCTAAGGTAGGTGACTTGAGGTAGGACTTGAGCTCGAAGAGTTGGGATAAGAGATGAGCTCTTAAACAACCAAATGTTGGAAAAGATGTCCTCAAAGTATAAGATGTAATTAAAAATTTTATTATTTAATTAATAAAAATAGAAATTTCATTATTTATGTGTATGTATTGTTATATACTTTATGATATCATTAGAAATTTTGTGATTATTTATATGACCTTTAAATATGGTATATAAGTATTATATACGAGAAGATGATATTTAAGGATAATAATCAAAATAAATCCATAATAAATTTAATTAAAGCTCAGAATCTTTTAATTAAAAATTATTAATACATATCATTCCCATTAAGAATAGAACAAGCTTATCCGCGTCGTTGATATGCAGAGATATCGAATTAGTGTATTTTACATAATGAGATTATGTAGGACTGAGACACAAGACACAATATGGATTTCTAATAATTTCAATTAACTATAAAAATTCTAATTGAGTCTACCGATGATTATATATAGAATGATCTTAACCTTAAGTTATAAGCAGACTCTTATTTATGGATTCGTGTCTTTTGACTTATTCGGTATGGATTTTGAGATTCTAAATCATATTCTTTCTATCTTGTAGACATGAAAAAATAGGTAGCCAGAAATTCTAATATTACGAGATGCAATCCATTCCTTCTTGAGAAAGAAGAGGATTGATTTGGTACTTAGATTAATAGAGCTCCGATTCATGAATTTATTTTGTAAATCATTATCCATTAGAGAATTAATGGTACTCAATAATAAAGAAGTAATTAGACAGGTTAACGGATTTACCTAACTCTAATTATGAATTATTTATGGAGGATCGATCTATATGAAATTACTATATCAAATGGACGTTTCACAGATGTAATTAATTGTCTATAATATCAAGAGTGCAATTCCAAGTTTATAGTGGAAAAAGTTTCAGAATTAATTAATTAATTAAAGAGTTTAATTAATTATTAATTTTATTGGAGCTTGATATTGCAGGTCCATGAGTTCTCCCTTCATCCTGTTAATTTTACGAGACACTAAAGGTAAAACAGTAAATTTAGAATTGTAAAATTCGAAATTATGTCACTCAAAAATAATTAATTAAGAATTAATTATATATTAAATAATGTGATTATTTAATTTAATTTTGGAAAGCACAATGTGATGGGACCACATAGGCCACACGCCCAGTTACTAGTGTAGCGGCGTGTGGCACAGGGAGGAATCCTATTGGGATTCGTTTACTTACTCTCTAAGCTATCTGGTTTACTTGTTTGACAAGTTGTCCAATTGGAATTCAAATTTAAAGAAAGTCTGACTTTATTTAGAATTTGAATTTGAGTCAAAATTGAAAACTGGATAAAGGAGAAAATCCTTCTCTTTCCTTATCTGCTATTGGCGCCAACTACAGGGGAATCTCCCTGAGGTGGCCAAATTTATACAGGAAAGAGAGAAAGAGAATTGTTCCCAAATCCAATTAGGAAACTATCTCTAATTATTCAGGAAACTATATCTAATTATTCAGAAAACTTTTTCTTATGTGATAAAGTAGACTTTCAATAGATGTCTGAGAGACACTCTATAAATAAGGGATTATAAAAAATTAGAGAACACAATTTTTTGGCTCTCCTCCTATAGTGGCTGAATTTTAGCAGAGAGAAATAGGGAAAAAAGTTCTTCCATTCCGAGTTTCACATCGCACATGTGTTGATGTTTGCAGAAAACCAATGAGACGAGTGACAACATTTATTCTATTTTCAGGTGTGCCCACACACACAAGTCTCTAAAGAATTCAGAAATTAACGAGGAAGATTCTTGGTAGTCTGAGAAACCGGAACACTTGGACTGTTCATGATCGAAGACTAAAGTTATCATTCTAATCGTTCGCTAGGTATAATTTCTGAACTAAATTAATTAGATTAATTTATTCGTTGTAAATTAATAAATTCTATAGCATTCGCAAAAGATTTATGAAAATTTTTGTTGGGACTCAATCTGTGTTTCTAAGCCTTCGCACCCAAATTAGATTTAGAAACCAACACCAAACCAGCTCATGGACCTTGCCAGCTCGTAGACCTGGACAACTCGTAGACTTGACCAGCTCGTGGGCGAGCTGGCAACATGACGAGCTCACAACTTTGTTTGGATCTCACAAAGTCGTGATTAGCTCACAACTTGGTGAGCTCATAGTTCAGCCTAAACCCTCACATACAAGCGGGACCTTTCCCCACTCATGTGAGAGCAAGTCCATATTTCTCTTAAACTTCCAAGTAAGGCAATGCCTCTCAAATTAGGAGCAAGGTCATATCCTTCTTCATGGCCGCATAAGCTCTCCATCAAGCGAGTTCACAACCTCACGAGTCCTCAACCATGATGTTTGAGTTAACTAAAGTAACTGCTCATGTAACCACCACCATGCACGCGCAAGACCAATGATCCCGAGTAACAGCCTATGTTCCTGAGTTACTGTTTGTTTTCAAAAACAATTTTCTATGCAGAAGCGTGTATCTAGCAGACTGTGTATAACAAAAATTTTTCAAACCTTAATAAATTAATCAAATTAATTTATTTACCTAGCAAACGATTAGGTCGATAACTTGAATTCTTTGACCATGAACGTTCATCGCTCCAAGCTTGTTTAGAATACCCGAATCTTACTCGTCAATTACGTGAAACTATGAAGACGTGTGTGTGGGCACACCTAAAACAAAATGAGATTAGCAAATAAACACTCAAGTTTTCCACGAACACCAACACATGCACAATGTGAAATTTTGGAAGAAAATTTTTTCTTTGCTCACTATATAGAATTCAGCCACACTATGCTAGGGAGAGCAAAAATTGTTAGTCAGACTCCCGGAAGAAGTCTAAACTTTATCTCCAAGATAAAGCTTGATAATTATCTCCCACTTCTAATTGATTTTAGAAACAAAATTCCCTTTCTCCCTTATCCTATAGGGCCGGCAACCACAGGGATATTCCTCCCTGTGGTTGGGGCAAAAATTAGATAGGGAATGAGACAAAATTATCCTTTATCATGTAGTCTAGTTTTGACTCAAATTCAAATTCTAATTTAAGTCAAACTTAATTTAATTTAAATTTCCATTGGACAACTTATTAATTAAGTCAATTGAATAGCTTAGAAAGCAAGCAAGTGAATCCCACAGGGATTCACACTGTGCTAGGCATATACATTACGTGGACACCTCCACATGTGTGTTGTAAAATTTAAATTTAAACAATCACATTATTTTTAATTTATAATTAATTCTCAATTATTTATTCTTCCGCGTTCTATTTAGAATTTCATAATTCTAAAATTCACATTTTACCTTTAGTGTCTTGTAGGATTACAAGGACAGTGCATGGACTCATGGACCTATAATTCTAAGCTCCAATAAAATTAATAATTAATTAAAACTCTTTAATTAATTAATTTTATTAATTCCAAAAGTTACTCCACTATAAACTTGGAATTGCACTCTTGTAATTATAGATATAATTTACTTTTAAATTGTGAAGTGTCTATTTGATATAGTCATTACATATAAATCAATCATCCATAAATAATGCATAATTAGCGTAGGTGAAATCCGTTAACCTCTCTAATTACTATTGGTTTTGAATTTGTTATTATTATTATTATTATTATTATTATTATTATTTTGAACGAATACATGTAGTTATTATAGTGATTTATACCAATAGCCTTTAAAGATATATACTTGCTATGGGCACTTTATAGGAACACCACAAGTTTTAGGCTTGAATTGATATATGCCAGTAAAAATAAATTATTGTAGAGAATGTCACAGCGAAAGATACTTAAAGTCATAAAATTTATAAAAAAAATAAAATCACAAATATATATATACATAAAAAACCACAAAACTCTCACAAAAAATCCAAAAATACTTAATAAAATACACAAAAGTACAATTATAATTTTACTTAGTACACAACATTTAAATGATGTCCATGCGGTATATTTTATAATAATTTTAATACCCATAGTAAAATTCAATCCAACTTTAAAAACCATGGCATGTTGTGTAAATATCTCTACTTTAATCTCGATAATTATTTTAAGAAGTTTAATTACCCACAGGTCTATGAAGCATGCATATTTGACCTTTTAATTAATAAACGGTTTATTTTTAGATAAAATATAGTACAAGTATCCATAAAAATAAAAACAATAAAAAAACTATAGCACAAGAATGGCATGTGAGAGTTTTAATAGAGGTAAAATATATTCTAAAAGGAAAAAAAATTACATATTAGGACTGGTGACACAATTAGGGTTTTCATTTTTTCTTCATTTTAGGGGTTTTTTTTTTTTAAAAACTACTTTTTCTTTTTTACTGTTTTATCTTTTTCAAAATCCTTACATACCATCGTCAAACTTTGTCTAAAAATAAACAATTTATTTATTGCGGGGTCAATATATATTTCAAAAAACTCAAAGTAGTCAGACTTTAAAAATAAATATTAAGAGTCAAAATGAAACAAATGCATATACTCAATGACCATATATGGGTGTAAATTATAACCCTAGTTATTACATACATGTTAATGTTGCATAGTATACGAAATATGGAATGTTGAAAAATTAAGCAAAAAAAAAAAAAACCCGAATTTGTGGCTTACAACTCCCCATGAAGATTCATGGAAATTGCTCTAATTAAGTTGAATGTTGATTTACAAGAAATAACTAATGTCGAAAATCTGGAAAAAAAATAAAATAAAATGGGTGCAGAATAAGCGTTTAAAACTATAATTTGATAAAGTTTGATAAGTATGGTTAGTTTCACATTTAATCCTTAGAGAATGAGGGTCGTCTCATTTTGGTACTTTTGTCAATGAAAAGATCAATGTTTTAACAATTTTAAATATGTGTGTTTTAACAATTTTAAATATGTGTGGGTCACATAACTGCTTGATAAAAATTAATATGATAATTTTTTTTAATAAAAAAATGAGTGTAAAATTTTGAAAAGCTAAAAGAAATCATCAATGCTTTCTCGCTCTAACCTTAAGTATTGCCTGATCTTTCTCTAATTAGAACCCCCACAGTGTTATCACCCTATCATATTGTATTCTACAAATGAATCATATGATTCACACGTGTTTAAAATTGTTAAAAAAAAAAGAAAATTGACGTTTTATTGGTACAAGTATTAAAGTTGCAATTTTTAATAAGTTTAGGGGCTAATTTCATATCATGTTGAATTATAAGGGTAAAATGAGACAAGCTCTATTCTACAGAGTTTAAATTTAAAATTAACCCTAAATATAATGCAAATGTTCAGAAAGAGATGAAAATAGTTGTATCTACATTTTGGATTGATATATCGGAGCTAGATAAATTAGGAAAATCTAACACAACCGACAAAAAAAAAAAAAAAAAAAAACATATGCTATCGTTCTAAAAGGAGGAAAGGATTCACAACTTACTTATGTGACTAATGATGGCAAGGGCATCGATCAAACTATCTTTTTCTATGATAAGTTTTCAGTCAAAGCTTCTTGCACGTTTTGTTGTTGTGATCATGCATTTTTTTTCCCTACAAATAAAAGGAATGCCACTAAATTATCATAAATATAAGAATTCGTTAGTTAATTTATGTCAAGGACTAAAACTATTAAAAATTAAAAGTTTAGAACTAAATTGTCACAAAACATAAAGTTTAGCGAATATTAGTACTAATTTCCGTTCTAAAAATAAAAAGAAAATTTTTTAAAATGATAAAATAACATTATTTTATTTCTGTCACTCTTGTTAAATTTTTCTTATACTACTAATAATTTACATGTTGTTTTATCATAATCTGTATGTTATCATTCATAATCTGTATGTTATTGTTTGTAATTTGGAGGTTACTTTGTATCACATGTATAAATTTAAAAGTTGGACATATAAAAACATTCTTTCCTCGATAATCAAGGAAGAATTAGGCACATTCCGGTGGCGATTGGTGTGTTGACAGTTGATAGGAGAACTTCAATTTCCAGATATACTTCCAACTTCCAAAAATTTAAGAGAAAATTGACAAGTCAATGTCGTTTTTTTTGCTTTCTTTAGCCTATATATAAATATTCTTTTCTGTTTAGACAAAAAAAAAGAAAAAAGGGAAATAGTAAAAAATAGGCCAATATGAAAAGCTTAAGAAAGTATATAGGCCAATTTTTAGTTATAGAAATTAATAGACCATAACTTGTCAAGTTATGGTTCATAATTAGATAAATTATGGACAAACTTATCAAGTTATGGTTAATAATCAGACAAGTTATGGACAAAAATCGTGAATTATGGACAATAACTTGTCAAGTTATGGTTCATAACCAGACAAGTTATGGACGAAAACAGTAATTTTGCCTATTTATTAACTTATATAAACTATTAGCATATTAATTTTAATTCATTTAAAGTCTTGGCCTATTTCCTTATTTCTCCCAAAAAAACACTCTTATTATTAATTCATAAATTTTTAATTTTGATTTTTTTATTAAAAAAACACAATAACAAAAAAAATAAATTGTGGTTTAAACTCGGGAGATAAACAATAGTCCTTCAATTTTTCTTTTCTTTATAAGGTGAAGTTTAAAAGTTGATCTCTTTAGACGATGCTTAATACAACAAAGGAGGATGTTACTCTGAAAAGGCCAAAAAAAAAAAGAAATAAAAATAATAATAATAATAATAATAAAGAGGATGTTACTGGAGTTGCCTTTTGACAGAATATTCAAAGAGCCTTTGTCCTAAGTGGTTATTTTTACTTTTTTTTTTTTTTTTGAAGTTCATTATTTCTAAGGGAACTCTCAAGTCCTTTGTAACTAGTGTACATATATTACTAAGATTTTCAGGTCAATTGATGTCTGTGTCATTGATATTTCGATCTTCCAATGTCAGTTTTACATAAATAATCATTTTCCTAATCTAAATGCAGTAGAAAACTTGTGATCCATAATACTATTTAATTTTTATTTTATGGACTTTCTTCGATACATTAATATATCGGTAAGTCAAGTTTTTTATTTATTAAATATGTATAAAATCACGTAAAAGTTAAAAAATACACAAATTCAATTGTTAGAAAACTTAATCTACCGATACGCGAGTCGTATAAAAAAATCTCCCTTAATTTTAATTCTATTTTTCAGAAAACGAAAATATTTTTGCATGAGCCATTTTTTTTTTTTATTGCAAGTGATATTCAAACAATCTTTTAAGATTCCCTTCAGCATTTACGTCATGCTTTTCTACATGTACTTGTGTTTCTGAGGGTTGGATTATTCTTTCAATAACTTAACATTCAAAGTTGAATATTATCAAAAACATTCAAAGTTGAATAGTCCTTTCACCAAAAAAAAAAAAGAAAAAAAAAAAGAAAGAACCTAACATTCAAAGTTATCCCTTAGAAAATTCTAGACTTCCAGAAGATTAAGAACCCGTTTTTAAAGTTAGCTAGGATAATATGTCTCACATCCTAGGACAAAAACATCCAAACCAAAAATGTATATATGATAGACTTATGGTCCCCTTCAGAAACACAAATAAATAATAAATAAATAAACAAAAGGGTCAAACCATAATCATTTTTCATTATTTTCCATTTCTCGTGTAGACTTTTATACCATAGGTTTTTCAAATTTTAGGGGTCAAATTATAATTCTTCAAAAATTCTTAAATCAAAGGGAATTGAGTGAACTAGCATATTTTATAAGGTGATTAGTAAAGTATAGAATAATTTTTTAAAAGGTGTGGTTTTAATGGTTACTCTAATATTTATTTATCAATGGGTATCATTATTTTAGCCATAAGATATTGATCCAACAGTTGTAATAAATTAAATAGTTTACCAAAAAAATTTATGATAATTAATGAAAGTGAATTCTTATCACGCCACGTCATCAAATTACTATACTTAATACTAACTACTGATGGAAACACAACTATTGAAAATTCGTCCTTTCTTTAAACATGTAGTTTATAGCATAATTCAATATCCCAAAAATACTCCTTCACCATTCCTCTCTTTCTCCATGCCTAGTTAGGTCCACCATGGCCGGCGCGGGAGACTAGAGACGGGAGACCAGTGGCCGGCGCTAACAGCTAATAAATACCGTATTTAATAATAAATACTGTATTTATTCGTAAATATCATATTTATTCGAAAGTTCAGTAACGTAAATACCGTATTTTCCATTAAATATAGTATTTTCTCGTAAATATCTTATTTCTTCATAAATACTATATTTATCCAAAAATTTGACAATCGTTAAATACCGTATTTTTTTATCAATATCGTATTTACTTATAAATACTATATTTATCTAAAAATCCAATAAGAAAGGGCACAAAAAGACAAAATAAATGAACCAAAAGTTTGAATAGTGAATTATGAGAGGGTGAATAGAAAATGCATCGAGCTTTCTTTATATGTTAATAGGTTATAGATATATACTCTACTTTCTCTTTTTGGAATGGAATTTTTACGGAATCCCCATGAATAGGATCAAAACTTATTCCATGATATTTACATGAGATTCCTCTTTCTTGTTCTTAAACAAGTCCCCGAGAGGGCTTAGTTGATCCATGATTTATGTTTCGTCTTTCGTTTTCTTTTCGTTTGTTTCGAGAAATAGATCGATCAATTCCGATTCTTTATTTTTCTATTGATTCTTTTCCGATCGAGATGTATGGATCCATGGGTCTATGTGTCTATATAGATCCTGTTCATGGATTAACGAAAATGTGCAAAAGCCCTATTTGCCTCTGCCATTCTATGAGTCTCTTCCTTTTTGCGTGTGGCGATATTTCTTTTAATTTATATCTATTTGTGATAATTTTTATCTAATACATGATCTTCACGTCAAAGAGGAAGATGTCCATTAATACGTCAAAGAATATACAGAAATATAGACTAGTTTCTCTCTCCTACCTTCATTTCTTTCTCTCCTCCATCTCCCCACCCTCTCTCTCTCTCTCTCTCTCTCTTCTCACCGGCAACCAGCGTTGCTTCCTACTAGGTTACCAGAAGTAAACATCAGGATTCTCTGGTGAACAGAGATTACTTCTTCCGTTAATGTTTTTGCAGTAGGCTAGCAGATTAACTACCATCAGGAATCACCACCAATAACCTGGCAGGATACTACCAGCACAGGTCGATGATCATCGAAGAAGCGCAGTTGGTTGGTTACCTTTGGTAACTTTTCAGGCTACTACTTTTAGTTATGGAGTAACATTGCCCGTTGTTAGTTAGTTAGTTAGTTACTGATTACGAAACTTTTTATTTTTATTTTTTAAGGTTCTAAATCAAACTCGTAAGTGATAAACTTTACATTTGTTTTTCAAGTAACATTTGGGCACCAGTAGGAAACACACTCGCCTGCTCGATATAATTGGTGCCATAAATTCCCACTGTGAGAAACTAACACAACAATTCTAGCTCAAATCTAATAAGTGATCAACTTTGAAAACTTCATAAAAATAATAGATCCGTGAATTCGAAAATCCGACGATGATAATAGCTATGCAAATTACTACCTGATAATATTTTTAGGTACATATGTAGATATAAAATCGGATTAATTACAAAAATTCTTTGAATTATGGCCCGTGTAATACTTTATTCTTAAATCTTTAAAACACAACATCCGTTTCTCTGGAAGTACATGCTGTTAAATAAAAAACCTCATTCTGTTAAGATTTCTAATGGAAAACTCATAATCTAAGGGAAATGATAGTTTGATAATCTTGCTCATTCTTAAAAAAATTAGATTACAAAAAAAAAAAAACTATTTTTTAACTTTAATTTACATGTAAGGTATAGTAAATAAACATTTTAATTTTAATTTCATTTTTTTTTGGAATGTGATATTTTGAAAAATACCATTCAAATATATTATGAATTAAGTTAAAAAGAATATGTTATGAATTTTTAATCCCACTCTTCTTATCAATTGGGATTAAAAAAAATTGTGTTTTATTTATTATTATATTAAATGAAAAATAAAATATATATTTTTAAAAAATAAATTCAAGAGTGATGATAAAAGAGTATTTTTACAATAAACTGTTTAATAATAATTAATATTTGCATGACATGTGTCAATGCTATGGAAGGAGGTTTTCTTACAAATTAGCCTAGCGAAAGAGCAGCAATAATTTTGAATGAAACAAATTCCTTTCCACTTTGTAAAGATGTGTGCTTGCCAAGTGCAATCAAAAGTGGGGGAGAAAATACTAAGGAAAGTGAGATGCTCTTGCTTTGGGTCTTGACTTATCTCCTTATGTTTTGGTGGATTTTGGTGGGTTAGGCTTTTTGGTTCGTGCTCAGTGGGCAGAGCATTAACTTAGACAGCAAATAAAGTTGGATGTAGTTTTACTTATTCTTTTCCCAACTCTTAGCATTTGTTTTTTTGTCTTGAATTGCGATTATATTCTATTTTATTGAGTTAGTGTTACATCAGTGTTGTATCATTTCCAAAAAATAAAAAAAATAAAAAATAAAAAAAAGGAAAAAAATCAATGAAGAACGTACTCATTTCACATCATCCTTTAAAATTTAAAATTAGTAGTTTCTTTCTTTTCTGAAAATTATTTTATAAATTTACCATAGTTGTAACTTTTCCAACAATATTTTAATGGCATAATTATAACAAGAATAGTAGCAGTAAAAAATTTATATCTATTTTTCATGATATTATGCATGAATTAGATAAATTATGAATGGATTCTCAAATTTAAAATTTGCTCAAACTATTATTTTATAACTCTATTTCAAACGAACACATAAAACTACAAAAATCAAAATAGTGTACAAATTCGTTAGGCATAACTTTTGCATTATGATGTCAAATCTAAAGGTCAAGTTATAATATCAAAAATTTAAAACAAAATTAAACTAATTAAATGTTAGAGGTTATTTTTACAATTACCCCTATTTTTAACAGCATATATGAAGAGTACAAAAATGAGAGAGAAAAAAAATACAGAGCTTCGCATTTTTCTAAAAATGTTGTCAAAATCGGTTACCTCACCTAATTTCTCTTATTTGTTAGAGGCAGGAGTAACAAAATTTAACTAACACAATCAAGATAGTACTTTTTTTTATGGATTAAGATAGTACCTTAATGAATTCTTTTTTGAGCAAAAAGATAGTATATTAATGAAAAATGAAGACAGTTATAGATATGTGGTATAATAAATATTATAAGAAAAAAAAAAAGAGAAAATTGGAATAGAAAAAATGCTAATATCACTTATTTTATTACTGACAATATTTATTATTTGACACGTAAATTATACTAACATAATATATTATAGTTTCGTTTATTTAACTGATTCGAATTTAAAATTCAAATTTTATTACAATAAAAAACTATAAAAAATAATTATATTTAATTTTTTTATTATAATAAAAAATTCTCGTATAAAATTATATCTCTAACTCAAATTAAAAATTTTAAAAATATATAAAATTATATCTTAACTCAAATTAAAATAAAAAAAAAAATTTAAGATTAGCCTTTCTCCTCCGATAGAATATGACAGTTGACAGCAAAATCTACGTTGGTTTTTAGTAAAAGTGATATTATGGGTTAGTGTTGTCTGAACAAAACCCACCACGCAAATCTCGGAAACTTGCTCAGTGGCGATGGCTGCTGCTGCTTCTGCTTCTCTCTTGCATCTCTCTTCCCAAACTGTCGTGAATGTCAACCTTCAAACAACTGATTTTGGTTCTTTCCACTCTTCATCCGCCTCAAATCTTCTCTATTTCAAGCCCAAAAGATCTCGTGTAAGGTAAATTCTCTTTTCTTTTCTTTTTTTCTTTTTAAAACAAATTTTCTTTGCACTCACTTTGGAATTCATTCATCACAAAAGATTTACGAGATACCCAGATGACGTATTTGTCGTTTCAATGCTTTCTGGGTCTTGGACATACGTTTTTGTTGTTGTCGTTTTCCTTTTCTTCTCTAAATTGTTTGAGACTCTTGTTTCTCAGGAAGCTGAAACTATACATATTTTAAAGAGTGTTGACAATTTTTCCTTTTTATCTGTGTTTATTATATTTGCACTTAATTTAACAAGTAACAAAACAAGTGGAAGAAGAAAGAACAAAAGGAAAATTAGTTCCTTTTAGCTCCCGGGGAAACAAAGAAATAAGAGAGAATTGTTGTTCTCATAATAAAAAAAGGGACTGGCTCCGTTGGCTGTTCTATCAGTAAGACCAGTTTCTAGATCTGATCAAAATCAAATGAGATTAAAAAAATATATAAAATAGACAATTTTTTGTACAGATTTAATGGTTGAAAATGGCTGAAAAAATAAAATTACCGGTAATTCTATTTTTTTGGTCTTACAAGAGAAACTTTCATAAAAAAATAAATCAATTCTTTTATTTATTATTTTTTTTTGTTTACCCTTTAAATGAGTATTGTGGAAATTATTGAATATATGTGGCGGTTATTTTTGTGGAATTCAGATGTCAATCAACTAGTACAGATGAATTGAAAACGAAAAGAAATTTGCTGGACAATGCAAGCAATCTCCTTACCAATTTGTTAAGTGGGGGAAGATTAGGGTCTATGCCTGTGGCCGAAGGTGCTGTCTCCGATTTGTTCGATCGACCACTCTTCTTTTCACTTTATGATTGGTTCTTAGAGGTACTTAAATTTTTACATACAAATTTTCTTCTCATTGCTATAATTGAAGTGCTAATTTTCTGGTGCTAAGGGCGCGTTTACTAATAAGAAATCCAAAGAATTGGAGATAAGTTTAAAAAGGAATTAAGTTCCAGCATAATTGAGTTCCAGAATTGCTTTAAAGTGTTTAGTTTACTAAACCATTGCCAATAAATTCCAGTGAATTAAACTCCAATTTTGTCTACTAAACAAAGGAATTGGAATAATAATAAGTGTGGTTATAATAATTACCCTTATGTAGAAAATAATTGATTAAAATAAGGGCGTGTTTAGTAAAGAAGGTGGTTACTTCCGTTTCTAAGGAAAAGATTAGTTTCTCCATATCGAAGGAATTAATTTTCCTTTTGTGTGTGGGCCCACTTTATTTAATACCAAAAAAGAAAAAGAAAAAGAAGTAAACACTAGAATTCAAAGAAATAAGGAACTTAATTCCCTTTACTAAATTTGTATTCCTGATTTGTAACACCTTCATTCTGCCATTGGTTTCATCTCCTGTTCACTTGCATATATTTTTTTGATGGCAATCCATACCTCGATCAAAATTTGTGTACATATTCTAGTCTTTTGTGATAGTTGAAAGCCTTCCAAGTCCTCATTTTCCTTATTTTCTTTTAAATTTGTCTAATTTGGCAGCATGGCGCAGTGTATAAGCTTGCTTTTGGACCAAAAGCCTTTGTTGTTGTATCAGATCCTGTTGTTGCAAGGCATATTCTTCGCGAAAATGCTTTTTCATATGACAAGGTTCTAAATCTTTGTTTTAGCCTAAATTGATATTTTATGTTTTATAGTAATCTCTTCTGATATTTTTTTGCCCAATTTCTTATGTCTCAAGTAGGGAGTTCTTGCTGATATCCTAGAACCCATAATGGGTAAAGGACTTATACCTGCTGACCTTGATACATGGAAGCTGAGGAGAAGAGGTGAGCAAGTTTAAGAATGTAATTCTGTTTAACTTTTCAACTTATATGGCTTAACCCCTACATGATTTTCTTGGACTTGATGATAGACCATAATGTAAGTGCAATATAATGGGGTTTTTTCAATTTTATATTCTTTAATATTGGTTTCTTTAAAAAAATTTAGACTATGAATTCTAAAGCTATTAATTTTGAACTTTTTATTTTTTTGGTTGAAAAGGAAGAGACTCTTGTCTTGTTACAACTCCTTCAGCCAGTTTCTTCTAAGTTGTTACAAATCTGTTTTGCAGTTATTGCTCCTGGATTCCATGCCTTGTACTTGGAAGCTATGGTCAAAATATTTACTAATTGTTCAGAAAGAACAATATCGAAATTTGAGGAGCTCCTAGAAAGACAGCACTTGCAAGGGGGGAAGACAATTGAGTTGGATCTTGAGGCAGAATTTTCAAGTCTCGCGCTTGATATTATCGGGCTCGGTGTCTTCAACTATGACTTTGGTTCTGTAACAAAAGAATCGCCTGTGATTAAGGTTCAAAAACATCAATATATTCTTTAAAGTTGTCATGATAGTTCAATTTGGCTTCAAGCACATCCATAGATACATCATTTTCACCATAAAAAAACCAGTTTTCTATATGACATTGCATATGCATTCCTAAGAAAGTTAAAAAGTTTTTCTTCTGCACGTACATAGCTATTCAGGTTTATCAATATGTGGATTACACAGAAGTTGAAAGAAGATAAGTAAACTCCTGATATACAGCTTTTTGAATAACCAAACATTATGTATTATCAGTATAATTGAGCATACAATAGTACATTTCTTTTCCAATTTCTAAATCTATCGATTTTCCATTTCATTCGACAATGTTATAATGCTGATTTTTTCTTATAAATTTTCCACAGGCAGTGTATGGTACCCTTTTTGAAGCCGAGCATAGGTCGACCTTTTACATTCCATACTGGAAAGTTCCCTTCATGAGGTGGATAGTTCCCCGGCAGCGGAAGTTCCAGAATGACCTCAAGGTTATTAATGACTGTCTTGATGGACTCATCAGAAATGCAAAAGAGACAAGACAGGTTAGATAACATCAAATATCTTTGTATTTTGTACCTCCAATCATACAAGTAATTATTGTAATCATTTGGTTTACGTGCAAACTATGGTACATGCAGCCCAAATTTGAGCGACTAGATGATACAAACGATCTCAGCTGTTAAAAAAGAAAGTTGTCAGCTTTTAGCTGGAAAAAAATCAACGGCTTAGGTCATTTCTTTTTATAATCTAATGGCTGAAATCGGGCTGCACGGCACGTCCAAGAAAAATGGGATGTACTATAGCTTCTTCCTATTAGGATTTTAATTCTACAGTAGCAAAACCAGCAGCCAGTGCTTGTCGAAAACTAAGCACATGTGTGCAAGGGTTCTCCTAACAACTTTTACCATGCCATTTTGGTTTTCTTCATCAACATATTTTTCAAGAAATCATTTTGCATTTCGTAATTTTTACTACGGTTTCTTGTAAATGCGTGCTAGAGTAGTTACTTTTAGTGCTTTAAAAAGCTAATCCAATCACTAACCAGTGTCAGCTACTTGATTTTGTTGACATCAAATGACAGGAAACAGATGTTGAGAAATTGCAACAAAGGGACTACTCAAATCTGCAGGTTGATAAATGGTTTAATGCAAATATTATAACATTTGCCTGACGTTATTCTTAGGTTCTTTCTAAAAGTTTCATAATTATGATCTTATAACTGTGAAGTTTGCAGGATGCAAGTCTTTTGCGCTTCTTAGTTGATATGCGGGGAGCCGATGTTGATGACCGTCAGGTGAAACAATTATGAACTTCATTTTATGCTCCTACAGGATTTCAATCGAAAATATCTGGTTATATACTGCTCGATTCTATCATATTACTCGGCTAATAATAAGGTATTTCTTTTCTCTTGTCTCTCTTTTTTAATGTGTTTTAGTTTTGTTTTCTTGACAGTTGAGGGATGACCTGATGACTATGCTTATTGCTGGCCATGAAACAACAGCTGCTGTTCTTACTTGGGCTGTTTTCCTGCTTGCTCAAGTATGATTCTCCACAAATTATTATAGTTGTGGCTATTTTGTTTTCTTCAGTGGCTTCTCATCTTTCTCCCGCTCTCAAAATACATCAATGAATTCATTTTTAATTAATTTTCTGTACTGCAGAATCTGTCCAAAATGAGAAAGGCACAAAAAGAGATTGATTCAGTGCTTGGACAGGGTAAACCAACGTTTGAATTGATCAAAAAGTTGGAGTACGTCTCTAAGCCTATTACATCTTTGAATATTGTTTACAACATTTTAACATTATGCACGCAGAGAAGTGCTAAACTTATACTAAATTGTTGTGATAACTTATTGATGCTTATATAAAAAAGGAGCGGTTGTACGCTTAGCCTAGCAGTAAATCCACGCTCATTTCAAAGTTGATGTCTTGACCTTGAATCTCATTCCTTAATTTTGAGTCTCTTTATTGGAAGAAAATAAGTTTCTTGAAGTTTTTAATTTTGAATTGTATCTTCATGATATGAATGTTGAAATTGAGAAAATCATCTAATCACTAATACCTTTGGAAAGTGAACCTTAATGAATCTTTTTTTGTTCTTTCACTCGAGGTATCAACTAATGTGGGGCGCCTAATATTAAAAATCAACTCCTTTTCTTTTTCACAAATACAAAAGTTCCATATATAATATGGATATCTGAAAAGATTACCATATATAGCACAAAATACATTTGGGATCAGTCTGGTCCGCAATGAACACATGGGAAAACTTGTATTTTGACCATTCATAACCTTATAAACAGGGAACAAATAACATGTTTCTCTACAAGTAAATGAAAATCACTCTATTTTGTAACTAAGTTCTTCATTGAAACTGAAATCAGCTATTTAGTGGGGTGTCGGTCCTCAAAACGGGCGTGAACTTGGTTTATTTACAGATTGCATACTTGTTGCTCATGAGAAAGACACTAACATGTAAATGATTTCTTCCTTTTTTTTTTTCAGGTACATAAGACTTATTGTTGTAGAGGCTCTTCGTCTATATCCTCAACCCCCTTTGCTTATTAGACGTTCTCTTAAATCAGATAAACTGCCAGGTATTCCTATTCAATGTTCCAAAATGAGATAGCACAGTTGAAGAATCCTGCTGCAGAAATTTTCATTTCTTGTCATGTATGAGTTAAGAAATCCGTATCAATTTATGCAGGAGGGTATAATGGTGACAAAAATGGTTATGAAATCCCTGTTGGGACAGACATCTTCATTTCTGTGAGTAGAAGATTTCTATTCCCTTCCCTCTTTTTATGTCTCGGACTCTCACTTTTTTTTTTTTTCAAAACCATATTCCTCGAACAAAAGCTTAAGGACCTAAATATCCTTTTCTTGCATGTTTATTTTCATGGTCACAAGCTCTTTGACCATGCACTTTCTACTTCTAGTGTTTTTTTTAACAAAAAAGCCGCGAGCAATAAAATGGGTGCTCCAGATGTGGTTGTCAATTGTATCTCTGTGCAGGGCCAACTAGCTAAATAGAATCGCTCTTTTTTAAAACACAAACTTGTCCATTCAGGTGTATAACCTTCATAGATCGCCATACTTTTGGGACCGTCCTAATGAATTTGAACCAGAGAGGTTCTTGGTGGAAAAGAAGGGTGAATGCATTGAAGGATGGGATGGTTTTGACCCCTCTCGCAGCCCTGGAGCATTGTATCCGAACGAGGTTATTTACTTGCCCCTGCGTGTTCAGTGGCCTAATTTTTGTCCTGACAAATATAACTAATGGGATTATGGTTGGAATTATCAGATCATATCAGACTTTTCTTTCTTGCCATTTGGTGGAGGACCGCGAAAGTGTGTCGGAGACCAATTTGCGCTCATGGAGTCAACAGTAGCGTTAGCGATGTTGTTACAGAAGTTTGACGTGGAGTTGAAAGGATCTCCAGAATCTGTGGAGCTAGTCACAGGGGCAACCATTCATACAAAGAATGGACTATGGTGCAAATTGAGGAAGAGATCTCATGTACACTGACATAGCATAGAAAATAAGTTGTATTTATATTTTGGAAATAAATTCAGAGTCATTTCATTAATTACTGATTATGAATTTCCTATACCCTTTTTCTTCACAGAATTAGACATCTCCTGAGGGTGATTAAAGAGATTTCTAATCTCTCTTTTCCTGGCACACGAGTTAAAACTAAGAAATTTGACATGGATATAGGGCTTTAAAGTCTAGCAAGGTTTAGAGACAAAAATATGAACGAAATTTTCAGTGGAGGATCTTTTAGAACAAAACTCAGTCATCCATCACACGTTATCCCAACCTGGTAAATCTACTTGCAGCGTAAAAATAAGAGTTTGTACTGTTGCATCCTAAACTTTTCATTTTTTGCATAATACACCTCAAACTTTTAATTTTGACAAATTACGCCTGAACTTGCAAATCAGTAGCAATTGAGGTCCAATATAACAAACGTTATCAAATAGACACTTTGAGACACAAGATTTGCACATGAAAGGCAAAGCTCGTCATTTTTCAAATCACGAGGTCACGTGCGAATGCCGTGTCCTGAACCGTCAATTTGATAATGCCGCAGCCATAGGACTTCAATTGCCACTTATTTGAAGGTAAATTTAGGGTACAATTTTCTAAAATTGAAAGTTCGAGGTGTATTATGCAAAAAAATAATAATAATAAAAATAAAAAATAAAATAAAAGAAAGAAAAGAACCGAAAAATTTAGGGTGCAACAATGCAATTTACGCAATACAGGGAATATGTGTGTGTGTTTATTTTTAGAGTAAATTGCACGGTTGCACGCTATACTTTTCGTTTTCTGCATAACCAATACACACATCCCCTGCGTTTACAAATTGATGAGTACTAAGCTAGGGAATGGACTTTTGCAACAGAGGTCACTGGACTATGAATGATGATAAAGATGCTGGCTTGGCTTCTTAAGTTCTCATACAAGTTTTAGAACTTAGAAGACACCAACTACTTCGATTCTTTTATACAACCATTTCATCTCTATGCATATATGCTTGACCGAGAACGCCCAAGGCTCAAGGGCTTAAGAGGGTTACGTTTGTGATATGATGGTTGCACAAAATGTACACAAGGCATATTGCCATATTTATAAACAGGTTCTTGGAAAAGGGCAATGCTTTTCAAAGGATGAAAAGAAACATACGAGTGTTTGTCCTTTCTACTACAGGTAAATCTATAGCAGGAGACATGATGTTTTCTTCCCTTTTCCTCTTTGTATAAATTAAAGTTTGTATATAAGGAAGACCAGAAGAAAAAAGACGAATGAAGAAAAGGAAGAAATTGGCAATAACTTCATCTCACTGGAAAATCTACTGAACACATGACACGAAATATACATGACGCTTTTTACAGTCAAAATATGGAAAGGGGACTTTTGGAGGAGAGGAAAAACATTTCAAACCCCATTTTGTTTGAGGATGTTTTTAAAATCTCCTCTTCTGGGTCATCTATTTTGAAAGGATATGTGATCCAACTACCTGGAAAGGTGCTTAACCTGCAAATGCTTTGATGCAATGCTGTGATACTGTGAGGAAGCCACAGATTGTTCCTGCAGCCAAAGAGAAGTAAACTAACCAATTGAGAATCCTGCATGAAAAAAGAAAACCCCCAATACTGTTTGCATTATTCAAATGCACACCATATTTTGCAGATTGCCCTCAAGGTCAAAACAGCCATGCGCGGTTGGCACCTTGAAACCAACATGTCCTTGCAACTACACAACCCAAGAAAAAAAAAGGGTGCTTGTTTTTAGTATTCAGTGCAGTAAACAGTACTAGTCAATACAAAGAATGTGCTAGCATAAAATACGGTACCAGTCCTTGCATATTCTGTTGGTTCCCATAGTGAACAACCCGCGTTGGCACAGAATGCAGCTGTCCAAATTAAGGAAATGAAGAACGTAAATATCATAATGATGGAAACTTTGAAATGTTTTATACAAAATAATCGAGATTGGAATGATAGAACAGAGCATACCTGCATGCCCTGTGTATAGTAACTACCACGGATAGGGGAAATTGAGTTTAACTGCCCCAATAATAAGTATAAACAACATTGATGTAGCATGTTGTGTAAGATTGTAATTCAGGGGGAAAAAATAAAAATCTAAAATAAATAAAATAAATAAAAGATGCCTTACCACTCCTTGGATACCATGCGGAGCAATATAATAGCCATCAAGGGCTTGAGCTCTAGAATCAAGTTCCTAAAGAAATGAGCAAATCATGAATAAGAATCTATGAAAGAGCAAAAAGAAACTAATACTGTAGCAATTTTCAGTTTAACTTTTTACAATATCTTGGAATGATTCAGGATGCTTCATAACATCATACCCCTCTTTGCATGTCCTGTTGAGGGATGTAACCACTGTCAAGGTCATCTGCTCTGGTGTTCATCTGTTCCAGTACAAAAAAAGGCCGTAATGAAGTGTATACTATAACACATCAACACTCTGCATTATATCAGGATTTGGTAAATTAAACAAAACAAACTACCTGAGGGACACTGTCCTGTATCCGCATGGTTACTCCCTCCAGCTCAGATTGTACCTAACGTATATACAAAATCCACTTTAGACCACATACAATTAGCATAGGTTAGAAATATAATGGCATCTGCATTAAAGCATCAATACAAACTGACCTTTCTTTTCTTGTATGTTTTCTTTTTCTTAGATGCCTTGATGGCCCCGTGATTATGTTCGACATCAATATGACCATCAACAGTTGAAATGTTGGATCCCAAAATATCCCGCACAGAGTTGTTAACATCAACACAATTTTTTAATGCCTCCTCTAATGTCCGAAAAGCGGTGTGATAAGTTTCTAGAGATAAAGACCCCGCCTCACCCAACTTAGTGGCAAATTTACACAGGTCATGGAAGCGTTGCAACCTAAAGTTATGCCTCTGCGGTATGTCGGTAACAGTCTGCCCAACCTTTGCATCTTTCGTCCATCGCTTCAAAATGTAGTGGGATGGGATGCAAGAAACACCAGACATTTGAAAGACAAGTAATGCATGTCTACAAAGAAATCCCCTATATTCAAAAGAACGACATAAACAGCGTATTTGCAACTCTTCTGCATTCCAAGCTACGACGAAGCTTTGGTGTTCTTTAGAATCATCAACCCGAAAGACTACAGTTGCTTCATTTTCACTATCTTTTTGCAGATGACAAGAAACTACACCTGAAACCTCGACCTGAAATTGCTTAAATATTACTTCTGTATAAACCGGTGACATTTGTTTCTCAAAACTCAACAAAGATCTTAATCCTTGTTGCTGGTGACGTGATTCAAAGTCGGCATTTGCTTCCATGTTATACAAGTCTTCCAAAATTTTCCGATGCAGCTCAACAAACTCCTTAAATGTGGTCTCTGGACAAATGTACCTATCCAAGAATGCAGTTATGCTCTCAGCTCGCTCAGTCGTGGACATTCCAGCTAAAAACACATCCTCCATGTAAGCTGGTGCCCAACTTTTACGATCTTCATATAATGATTGCACCCCTTCATCCTCTTTTAGGTCAAATCCATCAACCAGCTTCTGCCATCTCCTTTCGAATTGTTCATCAGTCCAAGATCGACGAATGCTCTTGTTGAATTTTTCCATAAAATTTTGTTTCTCCACTACTGCACAACCCAAATTCTCCGGTATCCTTCTCAAGACATGCCATAAGCAAAAACAGTGGCGTGCATCAGGAAATACATCCACTACCGCTTCTTTCAAGGCTTTCTCTTGATCGGTAATAATCACTCTCGGAGCTTGGCCACCTACTGCTTTAAGCCATGTCCGCATCAACCAAACAAAAGTAGACGTAGTCTCTTCCCCAATCAATGCACATCCAAGCAAAATATACTGGAAATGGTGATTAACTCCAGCTATAGGGAGAAACGGTATCTTATACTTTTTTGTAAGATAAAAGGTATCGAAGAAAACTACATCGCAAAAATTGATATACTCATGCCTACCTTTTGCATCAACCCATAATACATTTTTTAGGCCTTTTTTGTGGTCCAAATCTATGGAGTAGAAGAAGTTATGATTCTCCTCCTGCATATGCATGAAAAATTCAAGCATTAGTTGTATATCTCCATCATCTAAAGCCACCTGCAAACCTTTCTTCTCACAAGCAACCTTAGTAGGATCTTTTTTCTTCCTGCACATAGCATATAAAAAATCATCCGGATAAATATTGTGATTATGCTCCTTTACAAAACTATGTATGACCCATTTCCCATCATCTTTCCTCTTCATATGCATTCCT
>NW_010359585.1:180847-187650 GCF_000414095.1 Morus notabilis
CATTCCTGCCTTGCAGTCCGTTTTTATACACGGTCTTGGATTCACAGCCGTGCCAGACTCACGCTTACTTCCAAATCTAGAACACGCAATTTTTATATCAATAAACTTTCCAGACTTCTTCGAGCGCCTACTGGCCTTAATCGTGATACCAAATCCCACGGAACGAGCATATTCCCTATAAAAAGAGTAGGCTTCCTCCTTCGATTCGAATTCCAAACCATTACAGGGCTCACGAATAGACCCTTCGTTAACAACATCCAGGCCAACGACATTTACATCCACTTGGTCCCGACCACTGGAAATGATTTCATCAGCATTTGATTCATCATCTTCCTTGCCACAGCATTCACTAAACACCCGAGAATTTGCATGCTCTTCCTCGACATGAACCTCGTCAGTTTCATCGACAACATCGGCATTCGAATTTGAACCAACATCTAATTTCTCCTGCTCACAGGAAGGCTGTTCAAGATCTATCTCCATAGAAGAAAAAACTATCTTATTCAACTAAAAGGATTTCACCTGGCGAAAAGGAAAAACAAAATTCATAAACATTCTGTATTAATTGTAGGTAGCCATATTAATCAAGGATGAGCGGGAATTTAACAATATGAAAAATGGGTTTTCTTTTATAGACTATTTATTGTGCAAAATAGTAAAAAAATATGTGACGAGTTTTTAATGGTTATCTTTTTACGGTGGTTACCCATCCAATATATAACTATAGAGAAGCGATTCCTGTCATATGATGTTCAGTTTCAACTTTGATTCACTAAATACTAAAGAGAAACTTAAATACAAATTTTTTTTTTAAATTTTTTGTTCCTATCTCTCTAACCATATAAGAACGTACAGAGTATAAAATAGCAAATAAAAAGAACATAGCTGAGGAAAATTTAAAGGGAAAAGAATCGAAATGTTGGGCTAACTTGTATTTGAGAGCTCAGTGACCTCCTAGCATCAGATTTTCCGTTTGCCGGAAAAATCATCGGCGATACATTTGTGGGACTAGATCAAAAACGACCGATTTCACCTTAAATTTTCTGTATTTTTTGCTCTCGTTTTCTCATGAACCGAACCAAAAGGAAAATGCTGAAACGAGAAGAGAGAGAGAGAGAGAGAGACCCGATTTAGCTTACTGACCCGCAATATTCGGTTCATGGGTTTTCTTCTTCTTTTTTCTTTTTTCTACTCAATTTTCCCATGAAATGTGAAATGTATTTTAAAGTTCTCAGGAAATATGCCACTTTTGAAAAGAAATGAAAGGAAATGTCCGGATTTCAAAATTCGTAAAAGAAAAAATATGTTTGTTTTATAACATGAAAAAATAAATAAATTTTTTTTCAAAATTTCCTCTTTTTCGCATTCACATTCTCTACTCTCGGTCATCGTCTCGATGGCAACGAACTCACCGTGGGCCCTAACAACCTAGACGCAATGAGGGTCTTCGTGTCTGTCGTGAACGAACACGGTAAATTCACAACGTGTTTAGTTTTCTTCTTTTGTTTTTGATGATTTAACAATCTTTTATATCCAATATATCAACTATTTACCGATTATTTATCATTTACTTAATAAATATAATATTTACCAGATGTTTTTTTTTTTTGCCAATTTATTTACTTGGTAAATATACAATAGAAAAAAATGTACTTCTTTATTCTTCAATTTAATTTTATGCAGTAAATAAAAAAGAAATCCAAATTGAAATAATCCTAATTTTCTTCAAAACACTAATTTGTTAACTATAGCCGGCCAGGCGCTGCCGCCAGAAAGGAGAGATCAAGGAAGAGAAGATGGCAACCTTGCAAAGAGCGGGCTACTTCCATGTAGTCAACAATATTTACAATAAATTTGCTGACAATATTTACAATACTAGAACATGGATTATTGACACTAAAAAGATCCATCTTCTAACCTGACAATACAATGGATTATGTTACAAAATTAAGAACCAAAACGTGCAAGGAAAGAACATGCTGGTATGGACGGCCCCTCTCCGAAGCAATTTTTTTTTCCTATTCCGACAGTGAAAACGACTATCAAAATTCCTCTCCTCCTTGACACGTTTATCTCAACTACCTAATTGCATAGCCAAGATTTGATACTTAAAGTTAGAAGTTAGAAGTACTCTGTTTCATTCAAACTACGCTTCCACAAAGGTTGTACTGCCGCCATCACTAAGCTGCAAGGCAGAATATGGCACGTCGATTTTTTGTCTCTTCTATGGTCTCCGTTAAACTTCTGCAGATCACTTTCTATACAATAAACAGGAAGTCATCTATCTTCATTCAGAAAGAAAGGTGCCTTGCTGGATCACTTTACTGATCAGCAAATCAGTCTTTGGAAAAATGTTACCAACTCCAACGTACAAGTATCATTACAGCTACCATGAAAAGCAACGACTTAGTTATTCCTCACGCATGTCTAGAACCGCTACCATGCAAGTGTGCGGATCTTAAGCGTGACTCATCCTGCAGTAAGAGTAAAGAACCAAAAGGCGTTGTATTATAAAGACATGAAATAGCTGTTTGTTGTCAAATATCAATATGTAGGCCATTTAATGCGAACTTACTTGCAAGCCATAACTGAAGCTAGGTTGTTGTCGAAAATCCAGTTGAGCCTACATGGTAAAAATAAAAAATACAATAAAATAAAATAAAAACAGAAAATTTTATGATAAACAATTGAGTACCAGTACATAACCGAGTTTGTATATAGAATACTCCTCATAACTACAAGTATACTATACCAGCCCATGAATACTTTGTTGAGTACCAAAATAACCATCATGTCCAGGAGCCATTGAATTCAGTTGTCCCTACAGGCATATGATAACATAACAGTGACTTGTAAACATCAAATCCTCGTCTCCATGGTTTTGATCATGTATAAAAGTGAATGCTTTAGCATGACATACCAGCCCTTGTATACTTTGTGGGTTAACATAGTAACTGTCGTGGGGAGGCTCCATTAAGTTTAACTGCAGCTAACAATCAGCATTTGTGAGACAGTAGCATTATGTACGAAATGTACTAAAAGAAGTAAAACTCCTTAGTTCTTCTTATAACAACTCACTATCTCGGCTCAAAAAAAAAAAAAAGTGCAAGATATTAACATCCATATAGCCGACCCCAATTAAGTTGGAATTAAGGCTTGTTGTTGTTGTATATTAACATCCATACCAGTCCTTGAACATTCTGCTGGGCACCATAAAATCCATTAAGGGGTATACTGTCAGAGCTCAGGTTATCCTACAAGCATTAAAACCCAGATCAAGAAAAGACATGGGTTAAATTATTACAGGAGTATGTTTTTATCTTATTCCCCAGACTTCCATCAAAACTATACACAAAGATGCGTTTCCTATGAAGTTCAGTTGTTAGATACAGTAGTTCAATGTTTACATTACACAGAAAAATGCATAATGAACATTGTTATATCTTTCTAATTGAGGTATGTGCAGTCTGCTAGCGTAAGAAAAAGCTTGAAACAATAAACATAATTCGAACGCGAAGAGCACAAACCATTTGCTGCAAACTGTCTTGCGCCTCAACTAGCATAGCCTCTGGCTCTGCTTGTACCTGCTGAAATATATAGCATGTTTCAGTCACAGATATGGCAACATACAAAGACTAACCTTTCAGGTATAGCAACATAAAAAGCCAACAATCAACAAGTCAAACACTAACCTTTCTTTTCCTATTGGTATTCTTCTTCCTAACTGTCTTAGCCACAAGGCTTCCTTGATTCTCTTCTGCTGTCTCGCAAATAGAAAGAAAATTGCTGCTAGTTTCTGCAGCATTACTGATGGAATTATTCACATTCACACAGTTCTTCAGAGCTTCTACTAACACACGGAAAGCAATATTGTAAGTTTCTTCAGATACCGATCCTTCTTCACTCAGTTCAATGGCCCACTTGCATAACTCATTGTAGCGTTGCACCCTAGTCTTTGTTCTTTCCGTTCCTTCAGCTGTTGATTGCCTACCTTTTGCATCTTTCGTCCACCTCTTCAGAATATAGTGATCTGGGATGCTTGAGAGGCCACAAATTTGCAGGACAATTAGCGCATGTCTACAAAGGAAACCTTTGTATTCAAACAAATGACAGGAACAAGAAACCTCTGAATTTATCTCATTCCATGCCACGAAAAAGTAATCGTCCTTTTCACAGTCTTGAACTCTAAATATGCTAGTTGGTCCATCTTCCCTTTCCTTTTTTGGCTGACAGCCAACTACTCCCAAAACCTCAACTTGAAATTTCTTAAATACAGCATGTGTGTAAACTGTTGACATTTGTTTCTCCCAAGGCGAAGGAGATTTTAAAGCAGGCTGCTTGTGCAATGTATCAAAATCTGCAATTTCTTCCTCTTCATACCTATTTTGTAGAATAGCCCCATATTGTTTCACAAACTCCTTCAAAGTAATTTTTTTATGTATGTATTTGTCAAAGGAAGCATTCATGCTTTCAGAACGCTGAGTTGTGCACATTCCACCCAAAAAAGTATCCCCCATATAAGTAGGCACCCATTTTTTACGATCATCATATAATGACCGAAACCATTCGTCATCATGGAGTTCAAATCTAGTGACCATTTTCCACCATCTCATGTCAAACTGTTCATCTGTCCACGACTTAAAAATGCATTTGTGAAACTTTGGCAAGAAATTTTCATGCTGCTTGATTACATGGGCAAGAGTGTCAGGGATCTTTTCCAATATATGCCACAGGGAAAAGCAATGACGTGTATTTGGGAAGACTTCTTCAATGGCTGCTGTGAGGGATTTGTCTTGATCAGTGATAATTACTTTGGGAGCTTGCCCGTGCATTGCTCTAAGCCATGTCTTCATTAACCAAACAAATGTTGATTTAGTCTCGTCTGCAACCATTGCACAGCCAAGCAACATGGACTGAAAGTGATGATTCACCCCAACAAACGGAGCAAATGGCAATTTATCATTTATTTTGATATAAGAGGTATCAAATGAGACAACGTCATTAAAACTGACATAGTCGCTCCTACTTTTAGCATCAATCCAAAACAAGTTTCTCAGACGCTGCTCTTCATTTAGATCTATTGCGTAGAAGAAGTTGGGATTATCCTTCCGGATATGCTTGAAATACTCGAGCATAACTTGAGCTTCTCCCTCATCAAGACCCAAGTACCGACCCTTATCAAACTCAAAATTCATGTCAGCTCTGAGAGACCCAACATTTTGATATCCACCTGATTGTCTAGACATCTCGACATACATCTTTCTAGTCCGCTCACTAACTGCGTGCAAAATGTCAATATTATTCTTTTCAGCTAGCTTTACATTCCTATGAATCCGAAAATGATATGCTAGAGCTGGTAGAAGTTCGTGATTATGTTCCTTAACGAACTCATGAATTATCCATTTTCCATCTCGCCTTCGCTTCACATGCATGCTGGCTTTACAGTCTGTCTTTTTCACACTTGGACGCCGACTACTACCACTACCACTGTCTGATTCTGGTGTGACACCATATCTAGAACATGCAAATTTAGCATCAATAAATTCTTTTGACTTCTTGGAACGCCGGCTGTTTTTTATTGAAGTGGTGAACCCCATAGATTTGGCATATTCTTGATAAAAATAGTACGCTGCTTCGTGTGATTCAAACTCAATGCCATTACAAGGTTCAAAGTCTGCATCACCTTCAAAGGTCACAGTGCCTCTATTAGGAGAGCTAACAAGCCCAGCATCTCTGTTATCCACAGCAACTATCATCTTTGCATTGTCTTGAGAATTCGCCACAATTTCAACAGGATTTTGATTTCTATCCATCCTAATCAAGTTCAGCAATAGAGTAGATTACTATCTATTTTCATAGGAAATGTCCCTCTAAATTTCAATAAAACAAGTCTTGAAGAAACAAATCTTTTTATATTTCTATGGAAAAAGAAAAAAGAATCAAAAACCAAAATACATAAAGGAAGAAAACCAAAAGGGAAAAAAAAAAACAAAAAACAAAACAAAAAATATACCACACAAATTGTAAAAGGATTAATCAGTCCGACTAAGGTTGTGTCTATAATCTACGACATCTTTCTATGACAGTATTTAACTAATATAATTTATACACTTGAGAAAATCATTTGCATGCATCCATCCATGCGAAACTAACTAAAAAATAAACAAGTACATTCACGCTAACACCAAGTCATATAAGGCAACAAGTCAAAATATCAGATTCATAATACTAAAAGAAGGATAAGCTAACATCAATTTAGTATAAGCTATACTTGGTACCAAATTTAACACCAAATATAGCATATGTCAAATCTAGCATCATAACAGCAGTGTACCGGAGAATGGATTTTCTACAGAGGTGCTAAAATTTGGCATTAGCATACTAAATAACATTACATTAGAAAGTGTTTTTTTGCGCTCAAATGCTAAATTTATAATTTACACATTAAGGCCTTGTTCATTTCACCGATTAAAGTTTATAATTCGAGTTTTGTTACAGTAAAAAGCTCTTAGAAACAGTCACACCTAAGGTGACGTTTGGTTCATGGGTTCAGAACCATGGTTCATGATTCTGATTTTTAAAATTTTAATTTTTTATGAGAGAAAAACACTGTAGCTAACCAAGAACCATAATGCAAAACCAGGACAAAACCCTCAAAACAAACGGAACATAACTTTTTTGCTACAGTAAAAAACTCTCACATAAAGTCACATCTCAACTCGAATCAGACAAACTAAACGGGCCCTAATTATAGCATTGGAGATGCTCTAATTTGACACTGCATTGACATGCTCTTACTGTAC